>NW_024467406.1:0-1086 GCF_000600275.1 Aspergillus ruber CBS 135680 | reverse complement strand
ACTAGGATATACTATGCCACATACAGCTGTTCTGCCATTGAACTACACCCACCTAATATACATATATTTTATTATATATGTATATATATATATAAGTATTTACAAAATGTTCTTTAAGTAAATAAAAGATGTTAAAGTATATTAAAGAATTTCCAAATAAAAATTACCTAGACCATTCTTTAGCAAGGTTTTATAAAATTTGACTATTAATAGTTATTAATCTTTTTGTTAGATAATTTTAAGAGAAATAAAACATAAATCTAGTAGATAAGTTTACAGAACTACCCACATAAGTTTTACCACTAATTCTATTTACTCATCTGTAAACTCCTGTTTTACCTTTATTTTCTTTTAGAATATCTGTTTTACATGATAAAGAATTTGTATAAACGATTAGCGGTTTAAATGTAGAATAGTGTACTAATTTATTATTAATTAGTGGTTTTTTTTTTTAATCTTCGACCTTTGGTCGAAGACCTAAGATTAACATTTTTAATCTTCTTAAAATTTATTTTTACTCATACGAGTAATACCTATGCTATACTAGGATAACAAGTCTTATAATAAAACCTATTATAAGTAAAACCTATTTATAATAAATAATTTTACTCTGTCTGAGTCAAAGGAGAAACTCGAATTCTCATCCATAACTCATGAAATTACCGTTTTACCTGTTAAACTACTTTGACTTTTACTATTCTATTCTATAGTATTGCATGGTACCTTTTATGATTCATAAAAATAATTAATAAATTTTAAAGTCTAAGATTGTTACATGGTATAAGGGGGAATTAAGTTATCTTAATAAGTGAATGATTTAGGTAGGGAAAATTATATAATACGAGCTTAAAAAATAAAGAATATTTATAGATAAGGTGGGTAGAACTTATGTTGGGCGATTAGAACACCCATGAATAAATACCAAAAATTTATGACTTACCTTTGGTTTAGTCTTCCGGAAGGGCGATTCGAACACCCAAATCTGAATACCAAAAATTCATGACTTTACCAATTCGTCTACTCCAGATTTTATCTCTTATTTGTACTTAAATGTCTTACCTATAAAAGATTTTCCTTAGCGGGAGG
>NW_024467405.1:0-1089 GCF_000600275.1 Aspergillus ruber CBS 135680 | reverse complement strand
GTTGAAGCATGTTTATCCTCCATATGAAAGCGACTGACGATTTTCTTTATATAGTCGGTGCTGTTCAGATGAACCACCTGATTGGCCTGATCCCGTATAATCCTAACTCCTAAGAAGACATCACCTTCTCCTTCATAGCGGAGCTCATACTGTGCTTGCAAAGCGGAGGCGATTCGTTCCGCTTCCTGTGTCTTGTCTGGATGATAGACAAACAGTAGATCGTCGACATAGACCAATAGAATGATTCCATTTCCTGTGAACAAGCATGGTTCTTCATTGACTGGTTCCAGTCCGATTCGGCGTAAAGTTTGGGTCAATTCATTCTGCCATAATCGTGGGGATCGGCGGAGTCCATATAAGGCTCGGAGTAATCGTAAAGCATAGCCAGGTTGTGATCTACCAGGCGGCATCTCCACATAAACCACCTCATCCAATCGACTATTAACAAAGGCATTGATGGCGTCAAACTGTTTCATATCCAGGCCAAATGCAGCAGCGAGTGCCATCAAAGTTCGGAAACAGCGGGCAGCTAGGGTAGCAGCCCTAGTCTCGGCATGTGTAAGCACTTGTTTGTTCCCTTGCACACACAATCGTGCTTTGACTTTCTTCAGGAACCCCTCATCATCAAATTTATATGCATATACCCATATGGTTGGGATCACATATGCGTCATGTGGTCTTCGCACCTTGGTCCAGGTTCCCTTGCTTTCTAGTGTCTTCAGTTCCAGTTCCATTGCATCAATCAACCATTTACTGAGCGGATTCTTCATCATTTCTCGATAGTTCTTTGGAGCATCAGGCAGATCTTTGCGATGGAGTTGAATAGTCGGGATCGAATCTGAGAAGGAATCCACCAAATTCAGTGGCTTTGGTGTTTTCTCCCATCCTAGTGAGAAACCCTGGCATATAGCAAAGACATCATGAACCACAGGATTCCTCTTGCGCTTCCCAGAGACAATATATCTGGGATCAAGATCCGCAGAGATCTCATTAGCTCGCTGTGCTGTGTTCTGGCTTCGGCTAGACTGATCTATCTGATCTACTTCACCCCCCGCAGCATCCAGTGGGTTGCTGCTTTCTTCAAGTTCA
>NW_024467404.1:0-1098 GCF_000600275.1 Aspergillus ruber CBS 135680 | reverse complement strand
CAAGGCGAGCAGCTATTCTACAGCCTCTTGTTCCCATAGGTTCCTGTGGCAGCAGCCCCCCCTCTATAATCTTTCTAATCATTTTACTCGTCCGAAGCCGCCTGTATGCGCAGGGCTTTCGAGCACGGTGCTCTTCTTGTGTTTCGGAGCAAGATGGGTGTGGCCTAGGCTGACCCTCAGCTTAGGCTACCCTCCCTGCTACCCCTCTCCTGTTCTAACTGCCTCCTCCAATGCTTCCAGTCCCCATTCGTCTTCTCTTCGGGCCCTTTCCGTCATCTGCTGTAGGTGCGCTCGGGGTAGAGCTACACTGGTGCTGGCTAGGAATTGTAGCAATGCTCTCGTAGCTTTGGGCTCTCCTAGGAGTCGTCCTTATGAATATTCTTCTGCAGTAGTGGGCCTCATGACTCCGTCTGTCTCTAGGTCTTTGTAGAGCCTGTTTCGTTGGTGTCGCTATTTCCGACATTCAAAGAGAAGATGTTGTGTTGTCTCCCTTGGTATACCACATCCTTCACAGGTTGCATCCTCCTGGACCCGGATCCGATGTAGGTATGCTCCTATAGCTGCATGTCCTGACTTCAGTTTAAAAT
Organism: Aspergillus ruber CBS 135680; assembly: GCF_000600275.1. Taxonomy (NCBI): domain Eukaryota; kingdom Fungi; phylum Ascomycota; class Eurotiomycetes; order Eurotiales; family Aspergillaceae; genus Aspergillus; species Aspergillus ruber. The sequence continues at coordinate 511 of NW_024467404.1, read as the reverse complement.
AGCGGTTTGCTAGGTGCTTGGGAGTCATTGCAGTAGGACCCACTATTCTGAGGGTCACAATTTTTAGCCTCGCTAGTCATGTTGCACTGGAGACTATGCTTAGCTCGAAGCTATCAGTTTCGGGATTTGTTGAATAGGCGCGCTACATTTGCCGGGATCGAGAACAAGGACGTCGAAATCAAGAAGCTAAGGAAGTCTAACAGATCAAGAGCATTCTGCTTTTCGTATCTCTTCTTGTCCAAGATCTACTGCGATGTAGAAGACCTATCTATCAAGTGAGGTACGATGACAGTAAATGGGGTGCCAGATTATAGACGGTGGGTTGAATCAATACATAAACTGACTGAGAGGTCTATACGTTAATCGCGCGACGGAGGGTTATTTTCACCCATTTCTCGTACTTGGGTGGGTTATCACCAGCGAATCTCGGTTATTGTATGTTTTCATTTTTTTGTGCTCAAAGCGGCGCAGCATCATCATCATCTTTTTTTTTTTTTTTTTTTTTTTTTTT
>NW_024467403.1:0-1169 GCF_000600275.1 Aspergillus ruber CBS 135680 | reverse complement strand
TGGGTCAAGGACAGTGCCGATTGCATAAATAACACCCTGAAATTCATATGTCTTTCCATAATAATCCGAAAGCTTTCTGTGCGCTGCTGATAAACCTTGGTAAAGCTGCCTTTTCCATGGTCGCTGTTTGTTTTCAAGGTGATGCTGATTATCCTCAATGTGATTGAAGAGGCTGTTGTAGATCATGTACACCTTAAACAGGTATTAGCAAAGTTCTAACCATGGTGAGAATTGGAACATGCCTTATGAACTGTGACTCCATGATGCTTGGAAAGACTGTTTGTAAAGTAGTAGAACTCTCGAAGTAACTGAAGTAGGTACTCCACATGTCGCCATTCATGTTCCGCAAGACCCAAGGGAAAGATGTTGCGGTCATCAGTTGTAGTGATAAACCTTCGAATTGGCTCCCTTAGTTTATGCGCCCGTTCGAGCATAAGAAAGGTGGAATTCCAGCGAGTTTTGCAATCCAGAAGAAGACTGAGTGTCTTAGTATTGTGTGAATCCATTCGTTGATACTGTCGGAAGCTTTCCCGGCGTTGAGGACTGGCATTAACATATCGCACAAGTTTCCGGACCTATGTAACATTAGTCAAACAAGTAGAATTAGCAGAAAGAGATGGAATCAAAACCTTACTTTTTCAAGTGTACGAATCAGTCCCTTTTCTCTCAGATTCTTGTCATCATCATTCCAGCGGATGCCAATAACATCATCATTTTGTGCATCAATCTTTAGCTCACGCAAAAAGGCATTGACAGCAAGTTGTATGACATGTGTAAGACAAGGAAGATGATGTGGAGTGCTGAGAATAGCTTGTAAACCACTATCCATAGCATGTTTGGAAAAGTCATGTGTGTCCAAAGTCTCTCGCAGGCCATGAGCAACATCTGGATCTAAAGTCTGGACAAGAGAATCCGTGAGGTGAACATACATTGTCCCATTGTTTCCAGCCTGTATAGTACTATTTAGTATGATCCAAGTTTCATAAGTTCTAACCATGGTGAGAGTGTGCGTCTTATAACATACATTGTCAGTGGTAATACCAAGGAGGCGATGAGACAGATTATGCTTCTCCAAGATCTTCAAGAGTACTGATCCAAGACGGTCCCCCGAATGTGACCCCTCCAATGGGGAGAAACCAAGGAGAGCCTCAGAAAACTGGAAATCTGCT
>NW_024467402.1:0-1483 GCF_000600275.1 Aspergillus ruber CBS 135680 | reverse complement strand
CTTGCAACAGGCTGCTCCCACTCGACATCCATGGGCTCCGGGGAGCTAGCGGCAGGTGTATTGACACTGCTGCCAGCTGCATGGCTGCCACTTGCAACAGGCTGCTCCCACTCGACATCCATGGGCTCCGGGGAGCTAGCGGCAGGTGTATTGCTATGGATCCTGCCTGGCTCACTGGCCATGGCCTCATGGGCCAGCCAGCCACCATCACAGCAATCACATCGCTGCTCTTCAGCCCCTGGTGCATCCCAGTCTCCACATTGATTCCGCCTGTAGCCGTTCACGGTACCATCCAAATAATGGTCCAGTACAGCCCTCCGGCAGCCATCATCTCCAGGATCCAGATAATGCTCCACTTGGGCCATCTCCTGGGGTTGGAGTCCCTCCGCTTGCCATTTGGGGGGGTCGATCCCAGCAGGTTGGATGATGACAGCCTCACTGCCTTGCCCATCTCGACCAGCACGGCCGCTCTCCTGGGCATAGTCCAGCAGTGTACGGGGCTGCCCAACATGCATGATACACTGGATGTCGGGGATATCAACTCCCATTCCCAGTGCCGAGGTGGCTGCTATCACATTGATATTGCCACTTTGAAACCGGCCCATAACACCGGCCTTGTCAACCTGCTTGCTATGATATGCCTCGCATTCAAGTAATTCAGCCATCTGGAGCACCACGGGGATGGTGGGACCATATATGATCACCTTGCCTGGCCGAGCCCGCTGGACGCGGCTATGAATGAATGTGATCACCTCCGGGGCTTCTACCCACTGGTATGAAGCCTGGCATGGGTGATCAACCTCGGGCTGGAAAACCTGGTATGCCACATTGGTCCGACATGTGCAGGCTCGGCATAGCTGTACTGCTTCGGGTGTGGACCGCATCCGGTCAAACAAATGGCGTTCTTCGGTTGGTGGCAATGTGGCAGTCAAATAAACCATCTGGGTTTGGGCCACAGTCAACCGGCCAAGCTGGGCCATGGCCGGCCGGAAATCCTTCTGGCGGTTCAGCATCACATGGCATTCATCAATCACAATCCGGTCCAATCGGTGCTGCAGCCGCTGCCGGTTCCAAAATGTCATAAAATCCTCGGTGATGGCTGACTCGGGGGTGACCAGCACAATGGAAGCTTCATCTGGGGGCTGGCGGCTCTCCCACTCCACACAGACAATGCCCAGTCTGGCACACCGCCGCTGCAAGTCCCCCCGTAATGCAATCAATGGGACTACTACAATTGTGGTACCCCGGGGCGCCACCCATGCCGGCAGCATGAACAACATGCTTTTGCCACTGCCTGTGGGCATGACGGCAACAATGGGACTTTGGCCCTGTTGGATGGCTTCCATGGCCGCCCCTTGGATGCCCCGAAATGTGGCTGATTCACTGCCCATCAGCTGCTGAAGTTGGGGCTCCATGGGGGTCTGCTGTAGCAACCATCTTCGCTCCCTGCGGCCCTGTTCGGCCTCGATCTCCCATGGGGACC
>NW_024467401.1:0-1394 GCF_000600275.1 Aspergillus ruber CBS 135680 | reverse complement strand
TGTGTATTCGGAGGTGGCAGGCTAACATGCCTAAATAGCCTCTTGGACCGAAGCGAGGGCGGACCCAGCGACACGTGACCCGCCGGGTACTAACACCCCCCCTCGCACGAGCAGAGGGCAAAGAGGCAAGAAGCTATATACAGGTTGCCAGATGGCCATACACGAAAGGGGAAAACACGAAGGTAGAGACACTATCAGAACAGGAAGCTTGTACACAGGAAAGTAGACGTATACCCATATCCATCAATCCATATGTTTCCATTAGCCATTTAATTGATCCATGTGCTCTTCAGATAAGGATCAATCATTTGGCGTCATTCCGTCGAAATATCTCCTTGGTTCAATTGCCCGGTCTTTGCTGAGAGGAGCAGTCTCTTGGTTTCTTGCCAGTGGGTTTTGGCAAATTCTCTCAATCGGTTTCCTCCCTATCCAGTGTTGGTTGGCTATCCGATCGCTCATGCAGTTTGGACAGCTGTTCAACTTGGTGGGAGTCTAGGTAACCGGTGCCATCTTGGCCCTTTTTGGGAGGCCATATCAACACAGTGCAGTGAAATCAACTGCTATCATTGGCGTTGCAATAATTTTTCGATGAATCAATATCAAGCGGTGTCGAGATCAATATGGATCACTCCGATGAAAACATTTTCAGAGTAAACAAGGTGTGCTTAGCGTTGAATTCTTGCGGGCAAATGGTGCACTCTGGTTGTCCTAAGAAATCACTCGCTAAATGAAGCAACAGAAAAATCCTCCAAAAGGACGCTCTCTTGTTGTAGAGCAAGAGGGTTCACGCCCTTTTTGGTGTGTGGTAGATGGTTCATTCGTTCCATCCGATCATTTAGACCCCCCTTGGCATCGGGTAAGGTCAAAAATATCATATCCAGGGCATCGGTCGGCGATCCGTTTAGACATGGGAATATCGTTTCGTCCAGGGCATCGATTGGTTGATCCGTTTAGACAGCGACAGAGAGTAATAATATTTCATCCAGCAATCATATCGATCGGTCCGGATGGCTTCATCCAGGGCATCGGTCATTCGATCCGTTTAGATGTGAAAAGAATTGCTTCGTCCGGCGTAATCAGTCTGGACGGCGTCATCTAGGGCATCGGTTGTCCGATCCGTTTAGATGTGAAAGCAGAATATATGCTACCCCCCCTGGCGAGAAATAGGGGGTGATAACACCCTGAGTGCTATGGAAAGGTCAAAAATGCTGAAACTGAACCTATCCAGACACACCAAGCAACTCAGGAAGGCAGTCTGCTCAAGGGAACTGACTGTAAAAGGAGACGAGGGCTCATAACCTCTAAGAATGGATGTGTGTGTGTATTCGGAGGTGGCAGGCTAACATGCCTAAATAGCCTCTTGGACCGAAGCGAGGGCGGACCCAGCGACACGT
>NW_024467400.1:0-1413 GCF_000600275.1 Aspergillus ruber CBS 135680 | reverse complement strand
TGTGTATTCGGAGGTGGCAGGCTAACATGCCTAAATAGCCTCTTGGACCGAAGCGAGGGCGGACCCAGCGACACGTGACCCGCCGGGTACTAACACCCCCCCTCGCACGAGCAGAGGGCAAAGAGGCAAGAAGCTATATACAGGTTGCCAGATGGCCATACACGAAAGGGGAAAACACGAAGGTAGAGACACTATCAGAACAGGAAGCTTGTACACAGGAAAGTAGACGTATACCCATATCCATCAATCCATATGTTTCCATTAGCCATTTAATTGATCCATGTGCTCTTCAGATAAGGATCAATCATTTGGCGTCATTCCGTCGAAATATCTCCTTGGTTCAATTGCCCGGTCTTTGCTGAGAGGAGCAGTCTCTTGGTTTCTTGCCAGTGGGTTTTGGCAAATTCTCTCAATCGGTTTCCTCCCTATCCAGTGTTGGTTGGCTATCCGATCGCTCATGCAGTTTGGACAGCTGTTCAACTTGGTGGGAGTCTAGGTAACCGGTGCCATCTTGGCCCTTTTTGGGAGGCCATATCAACACAGTGCAGTGAAATCAACTGCTATCATTGGCGTTGCAATAATTTTTCGATGAATCAATATCAAGCGGTGTCGAGATCAATATGGATCACTCCGATGAAAACATTTTCAGAGTAAACAAGGTGTGCTTAGCGTTGAATTCTTGCGGGCAAATGGTGCACTCTGGTTGTCCTAAGAAATCACTCGCTAAATGAAGCAACAGAAAAATCCTCCAAAAGGACGCTCTCTTGTTGTAGAGCAAGAGGGTTCACGCCCTTTTTGGTGTGTGGTAGATGGTTCATTCGTTCCATCCGATCATTTAGACCCCCCTTGGCATCGGGTAAGGTCAAAAATATCATATCCAGGGCATCGGTCGGCGATCCGTTTAGACATGGGAATATCGTTTCGTCCAGGGCATCGATTGGTTGATCCGTTTAGACAGCGACAGAGAGTAATAATATTTCATCCAGCAATCATATCGATCGGTCCGGATGGCTTCATCCAGGGCATCGGTCATTCGATCCGTTTAGATGTGAAAAGAATTGCTTCGTCCGGCGTAATCAGTCTGGACGGCGTCATCTAGGGCATCGGTTGTCCGATCCGTTTAGATGTGAAAGCAGAATATATGCTACCCCCCCTGGCGAGAAATAGGGGGTGATAACACCCTGAGTGCTATGGAAAGGTCAAAAATGCTGAAACTGAACCTATCCAGACACACCAAGCAACTCAGGAAGGCAGTCTGCTCAAGGGAACTGACTGTAAAAGGAGACGAGGGCTCATAACCTCTAAGAATGGATGTGTGTGTGTATTCGGAGGTGGCAGGCTAACATGCCTAAATAGCCTCTTGGACCGAAGCGAGGGCGGACCCAGCGACACGTGACCCGCCGGGTACTAACA
>NW_024467399.1:0-1500 GCF_000600275.1 Aspergillus ruber CBS 135680 | reverse complement strand
GGGTTGCTTCGCAACCCACCTCAGGGTTCATTATGGCCCTGAGGCGGTGCGGAACGCACCGCCGAGGGGACAGATTTAGATATATGGTTATTCTCGGTTATTTTATATATAGTAGCTTTTAAGTGTGTACCCCTCTATACTTTTTTTTTAAATTTATTTTGTAGCCTCGCTATGTTTCATTCCCATAGATAAACCAGCTACTTTCAATATGTTATATGTGGGATTAAGGTTATCAAGGTATAATTGTTCTCAATTAGTACATCAGGTAAACAGTACTCTAATATTTATAATCTGAAACTGGAGTAACCATGTTTTAGTAAAGCTTTATAAATTATACTATTACCTTTTGTTAATTCTCTTAAAAAAAAACAGGTGAGTAAAAATTTTTTTAGCCTAAAGGAAAGATCAAGAGCACTTCCTATATAACTATCTTGGGGATTAAGATTAACTCATCTATATATCCCTGTTTTTTCCTTATTTTAAAATCGTAGTTTTTAATTTATTGGCATTATGTCAAGAAAGAGTTGGTTGAACAATGTATTTCTTATTATGATTTTGAGTTAATTTAGTGTATCCGTGATTATCATTTTTATTAGTAAGATTACAAGATGTTTAAAAATATTTTAAATTTAATTTTATTGAAACTAAAATAAAAGTCATTTAATTTAGGTAAAAATATTTACTTGTGAACGCAAAACAAGACATTTCTCAATACTATACTAAACTAGCCCTAGGTGTGGTACTTGGGCTAATAGTTGAAAAAAAGTTCAACAACAACAATTTCCAACTACTGTCAGTAAGAAATAGGTGATTTGAACACCTGACCAGCCACGTGTAAAGTGGTCGCTCTACCGCTGAGCTAATTTCTTTCAACCCAAGGGAGATTTGAACTCCCGAACTAACAGTGAAAATGTTATGTCTTAACCAGACTTGACCATTGGGTCTAAAAGCCCAGTGCAAGTATCGCACTTACTTCTACCGATTACAAAACGGTTGCATTACTTTTATGCTAACCGGGCTAAATTTAATTTATACGATATGTGAAATATTTAGTATATTAATAATTAGTACTTTATGTCTAAAAATGTTAAAATTAGTACAACTAAAGCCTATTAATCATTATTACCACCGGAGTGGTCATAACAATTTTACTCGTTGTGTTCTACAACGTTTAAAAGTATCCTAAAGTAAGCTTCGCGCTTAAATGCTTTCAGCACTTATCTTTAACTGACGTAGCCTTCCTGCCATGCCTATGTGAACAATTTACTTAAGTATAAGTAAATGAGACCTCTAAAGAGGACTAGCATAAACAACAGGTAAACCATAGGTCAATATACCCAACTCCTTTCGTACGAAGGGGCTATCTTTATTCTACTTTAATTCCCTCTAGAAGATAGAAACCATACTGTCTCACGACGTATTAAACCCAGCTCATGTAGCTCTTTAATCGACGAACAGTCGAACCCTTCATGATTTTTGCATTCATGTGGATGAGCTAAG
>NW_024467398.1:0-1518 GCF_000600275.1 Aspergillus ruber CBS 135680 | reverse complement strand
AATATTAGAGTATACATTAATGTTATTATTTGTAATAATAGGAAGTGTATTATTAATATCAAGTAGTGATTTAGTTTCTATTTTCTTATCTATAGAATTACAAAGTTATGGATTATACTTATTATGTGCTATGTATAGAAATTCTGAATCTTCTACTTCAGCTAGTTTAACTTATTTCTTACTAGGTGGATTAGCTTCTTGTTTTATTTTATTAGGAATAGCATTAATATATGCAAATCTAGGTGTAACATATTTAGATAGTTTCTATGTTATAAATAACTTAGCTGGAATAGTAAACGAACAAAATATAACAACATACATACCTTATTGTTTATTAATATTATCTGTAGGATTCTTATTTAAAATATCAGCTGCACCATTCCATTTCTGATCTCCTGACGTTTATGATGGTATACCTACAATAGTTACAACTTTTGTAGCTATTATAGCAAAAATATCAATATTAACTTTATTACTACAATTAGTTCATTATACTAATAATATATATATTACAGCACAATATTCTTGAACTACAAGTTTATTATTAAGTTCATTATTATCTTTAATTATAGGAACTGTTTTAGGTTTAACTCAGTTTAGAATTAAAAGATTATATGCTTACAGTACAATTTCTCATTTAGGTTTCATGTTATTAGCATTAACTATAAATAGTGTAGAGTCAATACAATCATTTATTTTCTATTTAATACAATATAGTTTATCAAATTTAAATGCCTTTATTTTATTAGTAGCTATAGGTTATAGTTTATATGCTTATAACGATAAAAATATAAACCACAATAATTTAATAGATAAAAATAATTCACCTATCCAACTTATAAGTCAGCTTAAAGGATACTTCCATATAAACAGTATGTTAGCTTTAAGTTTATCTATAACTTTATTTTCATTTGCAGGTATTCCACCTCTAATGGGATTCTTTGCAAAACAGATGGTATTCTCAGCTGCTTTACAAGAAGGATTTGTTTTCTTAACTATTGTTGGAGTTTTAACTAGTGTTATAAGTGCAGTTTATTACTTATTTATTGTAAAAACAATGTTCTTTGATGGACATTCATATACATACTTTAATAAATTGAAAGATCTTAGAATACCAGCTCTTATCTTACAAAAAGATAAAGTTGTAAATAGAATATACTTTGATTCAAAATTTGCTTTATCAAGTTCTTTAAGTATAACTATTTCTATATTAACTTTAATTATTCTTTTATTTATGCTTATACCTAACGAATGATTACATATGTCTAATATATTAGCAATTGTATTATTCGTACCAGGTATTATTTAGGTAAATTGCATTATAGTAATTTTTTTTTACTTACTATACACAAATAAATAGTTAATTAAAATTTAATTAACTATTTATAATTCGATAAAATAAATTAGATTGTTAATTAAATTTTTGTTTTTTAACAATTTGATGATAATATAGATAAACTTTGCAAAAAGTATATTTATAAATGAGCTTGTGAATTAAAAATAAAATATTTAATATTA
>NW_024467397.1:0-1562 GCF_000600275.1 Aspergillus ruber CBS 135680 | reverse complement strand
TCAATTTGCCATTTCACTGTATAATAATTGAACTTATTAAGTTTCATAGACATGACCCCTCGGTGGGTTGCTTTGCAACCCACCTCTGGGTTCCTTTTTGAAGTAGCCAGAGGCGGTGCGAAACGCACCGCCGAAGGGAAATATATAATTAATAGAAACTAAAAATTTATATAAATAACCTATATTTCAATATTCTGTAATTATACAGTCTATTTAGACTAATATTTGATTATATATATATTTTATGATTGTAAAGGAAGACTTGCAAAAGCATGAGGTTTTGGTGGACTAGTTAAACATCATTCTAATGAACTATTATTTCTAGTGAATAACACTTGGAATGTATCACTAAATAATTGTGGTGTTAATCAAGGGTATCTTGTTACTGATTTACCTTCTGTTAATTGTTTGTAAATAATTGTTAAGAAGTATCATGTAGCAACAACACTAATGATAGAACCAACACTACTTACTAAGTTTCATCCATAGAAGGCATCAGGATAATCACTTATTCTTCTAGGCATACCTTGTAGACCTAAGAAGTGTTGCAATAACCAAAAGACACTATTACAAAATATTTTATCCTTGTAGCTATATATTTTACCTTAATGTGGGATACCTCCATCTATTAAACTTTTTTGTATAGAAATTAACTTTGGCGTGTTTCATAGCCTTATTAACACTATTGTCGGGGGCGCCCCCGAAGTTCTTGTGTATTACTATTAAACACGTAAATTAATTTTAGATTGGATACCTCTTTTGATAAAAGTAAAAAGTCCTGGTATTCACCCTCGGCAATAGCAGCTATTGCTACTTTCCATCTATTTGGAAGAATATAGCCATCTCTCTACCAGATTTGAATTAAAATACAATTACATTATCTTTATTAAAAACAAGAATATACTTACATAATTGATTATCTCCTTCTGGTTTTTCTTTATTATGAAAAATCATCTGCCACTAACGGCTCAAGAGATAAAATTTGATTTATAAACATATTTATTATTATTTATGTATGTAATCTAATAAAGTACTATGACTGATTTGTAATCCTTTTATCGCTCTATTTATTGAAGAATAAACAACAGAATCTTTGAATTTTTATCATATACGAATACTAAAGAACAGTAATATTGATAATCAACTTATATAAACTATATTCTAAATTGTTAGCTACTCTAAAAGTTTTAAGGAATACACAAAATCTATTATAACCCTCATAATCCTCAGGAAAATAAGATAATAAATTTTTAATAGCGATAATAGCATTATTCCAGGTTATTACCTCACTGAGGTTTTTCACGAGGAATAACACTAAAATACTATTAATAGAAGGTTTTAAATTGATTATTGCATATTGCTCAGAAATTAATTGTGGAGCAGTAAGACATATAAATTATAAACCTCATTATGAAGCCGGAGTTTTTGATATTTCCAACTCTGCTGAGGAATAAGGGCCACGTAAACCTTTAGTTAATTTATTATACTCTTCCATTCTTATAGCTAAGTTATTTGAACTTACGATTTAAAAAACGACTAGAATATTGTTTATTAGTCAATTT
>NW_024467396.1:0-1797 GCF_000600275.1 Aspergillus ruber CBS 135680 | reverse complement strand
ACTCTTGTGCAGTCCTGGTTCCACCATTTGTGGCCACAGGGCCGGGGGTATACTCGTTTGGTCGAGGCTTCCAGAGAGGTGGAGATCGCCTGGGTGATGTTAAGTGCGAGCTCATCTAGTTGGGAGGGAGAGGGGCAAGGGGGAAGAGTAGAGGCTATTTTATCCACATGCCCTTTCTCCCCTTGTAAAGTTTCTTGGAATAAATTGTCGTTGAAGGTGGACCAGCGGAAAGGTGGGGCATCCCGGGGTAGGTTGTTCATGCCCCATTGGATGGTTGTGATGATAGGTTCGTGGTCTGCAAGGGGTGGGAGGTCTTCTGTGACTTCTGAGGATATCCCAAGGTTGAGTAGAGCGCTATTGGCCCATGATAGGTCAATCATGTTTTGTCCTCGAGTTGGTGAGTCTGGTGGGAGTGTCAGGGCAAGGTCCTGGGCTTCAGCCCAAGAAAGGAAGGGTTCCGCTCTTGGAGAGGGTCGGGCAGAGGACTGCCACATAGGGTGTTGTAGATTGAAATCCCCAGCTATTAGGCAGGGGGAAGATGGGGTTGTCTGTGTCATGAGAGACTCCAAACCTTGACCCTCATCCACTGCTCCGCGGGGGGCGTTGTAGATGTTGACCAGGAAAGCTGTCTTCTGGGGGGTGTTAATTTGGACAGCTAGGATGTCCCTGGATGATGGCCCGAAAGGAGCCAGTTCTGCTTTTAGGTGTGGGTGTTTCCGTATGTATGTGAGGACTCGGGGTCTAGCTGACCAATCTTCAGTCGGGGCAAGTTGGTGAAAGGATGGATGGTGTTTTGATATTCGACGGGATCGGTCTGTAAAAATCCAGGGCTCCTGAATTAGAACTGCATGACAGTTGTTCTCAAAAGCCAGCTGAAGCGCAGATTCATGCGCTTCCCAGTTTCGGCCAACATTGAGTTGGAGGATCTGTAAATGTGACAGTCTATCTATCATGGTTGAGACTGTTCTCTTGTAGGTGAGGGGCCCGGGCTTCCAGAGGGCTCATTTGTATCATTCAGGTCTTTTAGCATAAATTGGCGTGCGCCTGCTTTCCTAACTGCCACATACTGTGACTTGGAGAGCCGCTGGATGGTCCCTTGGTGTACAGTAGGCCGGGTTGGACAGTTAGAGTGGTCTGCTAGGAAGGGTCCACAGCAATTGGTACAGCATGGGTCTGAGCTCCCCTCATCCTCAGGAGAAGGATGGGACTCTTCAGTGTGGTCCCTCTTGCTGCAAATTCGGCATCTGGGTGTTCTAGTGCAGGTCCGGGGGTTATGGTAGTCCCAGCATCGTGTACACTGCTCTATACGGGCTCGGAGAGGTTTGTGTTTGACTTGTACATTCTTGCCAAAAAGATTGATCCATTTGGGGACAGCTCGGGCCTGGTACTCAGGGACAGCCATAACAAGAGTGCTGGATAGTGGGTTTTTATTTGAGAAGTAGAACTTCAAGGGGGATAGGTCTGACTGTAGCTTGAATTCATCCAAGGCCATCTGCTCGTTTATGGGCTCTTGAGTCCCCTCAAAACTAGTATACTGTCGTGGCGTGTTTGGCAGGACAAAGATGGCCCATTTCTGTTCCATTTCCACCTTGGAACCTTGTAGTAGACACTCTAGGGTCTCTCTACGTTCCATGAGGAGCTGGAGACCCAAACCATCCTTAGGCCAGATAGCCAGGCCAGAGGGCACTTGTTGGACCTCTTTTACAGCTGTAGAACAGGTCTTGTCTAAATGTTTTCTTAGCGTATCCATAGTGGCATAAGGGCTAGCTCGGCGGGCTGCATGATCTTTGGGGAGGC
>NW_024467395.1:0-1862 GCF_000600275.1 Aspergillus ruber CBS 135680 | reverse complement strand
TTTTTTTTTTTATCTTTCTAGGACGACAATTGAGCTTTACTAAAAACTTTCAGTCCTCTTATACAACGCGCAGTATAATTGCTATTAACAAGTCTAATAAAAACCTTGAAAAAAAAGTAAATTATTCACCAACCTCCGTTTAGTCGATGAACTGCACACCGCCACGCGTACCGCGCAACGGTGCTTGGCTGCGGATTATCTATTTCATTTCTTCATACAAATCGTTTTTACCATACCACGAGTCATTACCTGTGCCATTAATCGCATTACTGCATTAACTTGGTAGATTTGTCTTTAAGAACTCCCCGCAATTTGAAGGTTTTGCCCTACACTGTGAATCAAAATAAATTTTAAAAGTGTAAGACTAGGCAAAGGTTCACTTGCCTTTTTAGATCTAATTTTCTTCCCCGCCTAGATCACTGTGATTATTTACAGCTTTGCTAATTAGTCGACCTTTGGTCGAAGTTGTAATACTTTTTACAAACCCTTACCATCCAGATTTAAGTGTTTTTTTTATTTTTAATAATAATATGCACTTTTGAAATCAAGGTAATTATAATACTTTGACCCAACAAATAGGGTGTATAGCGAAAAAGGTATTATGATGTTAGCAATATCATCAGTTCTTGTTACAAGAAATTTGGAAACTGAACGCTGTGAGTAATTAGCTACATAACCACAACCAAAAAACTAACAAGACCTTATAATAATTGAAGATCTCTTGAGTGTTGATCTATTGAAAAAACGCAATCCTACAGATAAACCACTATTATTATTAGATTTTTACGCATAAATAAAGAAGTTTGACTCCCCTGTATAAAATCCTGCTACTCATTCAGGAGATAAATTGTTATAATCTGCATTATTTTTAATCTCCGGTTTTTATGCTGGAACAGTTAAAGGGAATGCTTCATTTAATTCCTTATATAAACCTAAGAGACGTTTTTAAGTTAACAATTTGTTGTAATCCCTCTGAAGTATTATGTCATTTATTCAACATAAATAACTTGTTTGAATACCATATAATAAGAATACTTCTTACTTTACAAAGGGAATTCTCAAAATGAGAATAATAACGTAACTATATCTTTCAAAATGCTAACTATAAACTCCACAGTATAATAATTATTAGGTTTAGATATAAAACCTATACCTCAAAAGTTTTGGATTGCTAAAATCAATGGTCTATCTCTTTCATGCATTTTTATTTGCAATATAGCTTGGACAGTTCATCCTGTTTTGTATCTTGGATTTTTCCAAATTGTAATAACAAAAAAACCTTCCCCATCTAATAGACCAGTTATAAATCAAGGATTTAAAGAAGGTGAGCAAAAAGAAAAATCTCTTACTCCTATTGTCCCAGAACTTAGGATGCTAGGTCTTCGTCTAGGGCAAGGAAACATTATCTTTTAATCCTTTATTAATTTTGAAACTAAGAATAATATAATTTATTATGAGTATTGGTAGTAAAATGGCTGTTAGTTATATTATTGCTGTAAGATCAGCAGTATGTGATCAAGGAAGAAATAAATCTATAATATGCTACTAATATTCCTAAACCTATTGCAGATTCTGCTCCTGCTATTGTTATAATATAAATAGCAAAAGTTTGTCCTAAAATATCATCAAAACTAAGTGAACTTATTAATATTAAAAATGTTATTGATAATAACATAATTTCTATTGATATTAGCATTAATATGATATTTTTTCTATTTAAAACGAAACCTAATATCCCTATAAGGAATAAAAATATTGAAAAATTCATTGTTTAAAATATTATATTTTGATTTATCTATACTATATTATAATAATATATATATATTTATTTATTAATTTAATAATATATATATATATATATA
>NW_024467394.1:0-1974 GCF_000600275.1 Aspergillus ruber CBS 135680 | reverse complement strand
GGAGATCTTCTCATCTAGTAGGGATAGAATCTCCAGTATGTCCTCATCTTCTTGCTTTTCACTCGTAGCCCGGGCTTGTAGGATATTACTGACATGCCTTGTCAGTTCATGGTCCAGCTGCCCATCCGGACTCCGGGGCTCTGGGAGAGCTGGTGGTGGATTATCTATCAAATCCATGTCCATATCCATGTCCGTGTCTGGTGACACTGAGGTTGGCAGAGTTGTAACCTGTTCATCTGGGGTGCTCTCTACTGGGGTTGTCTGTTTATCTGGCTTATCTGGTTTCAGTCGTTTGCGGATACCCGCCCGTTTGGCAGTGCCATAGATCAGGCTGTTATCCCATTGTTGGGGTGTGCCTAGGGTGCGGTCTCTGGCTGAGAGGCGAGTGACAGGTGCCATCACGAGAGGTCGTTGACTGGGGATTTCTTCTGTAACAAACCTAATTTAATGCCAATGCATGTTTATGGAGTATTGTGGATTGGAACATCCATTTAAGTGGCGCTAGTGTGAGATATCAAATTGCCAATCAAAATTGAAGGGCTCGAATTTCTGATCAATTTTCTACCTTATCATGACCAAGTACAAAGAACTTTCAAGTTTCATATTACATTGAATGTACTTTATCGCTATTAGACAAATAGAGATCAAATGGCTTTATAGAAGATTCATTCAAGTAAAATCTACCTCATTTAATACTGAAACACGTTTAAGTCTCTTATCACAGGCCACCACATTATTCCAGAACGGAGACGCTGTCCCATATTTGTCTCTTTGTAGGCATATTGTCTGCCCACGATGACATTGGATATGTGTTGAATTTATATTATATATTTAGGTATCTTTATCCAATCAGCACTTTCTCTTATAAACATGCATTTCCACTCAATGCAAAACCCAGTACTGACCTGTGTGAGAGCCAAATTGGGCGCCCTTTAATCCAAAGCTCTCACGACTCTCCGCATAAAGTAAGTAATCTGTAAGGAGCGCTTTATGTGGTACTGATATGATGAGCAGATTCCACAAATGCAATCAAAGACTGACTTACCTTGTTCAGGATTTCTTGGTCTTCATCAGTGGGCTTAATGACCTCATTGACGTCGATTTCATCAGATATCTCATCCAGCCATCTGTCAACAGCATCTATATCCCAACGTGACCAAGGCCCTCCTAGGTTTTTCTGAACCTGCATCACATTCAGCTGGTTCCTTATAGCAACCATTGTGCGTGTGAAGTTCCTCTGATGGAGAAGTTGAACAAGAACATGGTGAGGGACACCTTCTGAAGTGTAATACACAGCAACTGCCAATTCTTCTTTTAGCCACTCATATCCGGCCATGTTGATTGCCGATGAATCGAGACTTGAGAATATCCTATGAAACATACGATATATGTCTCCTTCTTATAGATACAATGGATAATTGATATTCAGGATTTAGCCAACCAACACATTGGTCTTCAGCCATGTGATTTGCTGGTACATCACTGAATTCCTCCTTGAGTATCACACCAACCTGTATATGACCCCAATCAAAGACATGCTATTTATAGTTTCGCTTCACTGGCTCCTGCTCATCACTGTTCCATTTTCTGATAGCAGATGATCCACTGTTTGATGCTAAATGAAAGTCAGTGCACAGAACCATCGTGAAAAGAAGAGAAAAAAGAAAAAAAAAAAAAAAGAACAGACTTGGATTATCAGATTGATATCATCTGGTTGTCACAACCTGGCTTCTCTCGTATCGTACCTAGGGTTCTAGTTAGTTGTATTTCGAGACAGGACACTTACCCTAAGTGTCTTCCAAGCACTCATATGCTCAATGACCATCCAGGTCCTCTGTAGAGTGTCACTCGGGGCGGGGTGGGGCGGGCTCTGGCAGGCGATGCCCCGCCCCAGCGGGCTTTGGGGCGGGGTGAGCAATGACCCTTCCTGCCCCAAGGCCCCGGTGGGTTGGGGTGGGTTTTGGCCCAAAACCC
>NW_024467393.1:0-1982 GCF_000600275.1 Aspergillus ruber CBS 135680 | reverse complement strand
AGAAACCAAGGAGAGCCTCAGAAAACTGGAAATCTGCTGAGATGAAATACCCAATAACTGCCATGAATGGTTTTTGATCTGGGCTTGTCCAGCAGTCAAGGGCAATTGAAATCTTACTATCAGAAGGAAGGGTGTCCATTGTATTTTGTTGAGAAGTATGAGCAAGCTGCATTAGCAGATCTTTCACGCCATTTCGATTGGGAAAATGCAGCCTTGTATTCGGACCAGCAGCAAGATTCAGAAGACGTCGAAATTGTACATTTTCAATGAGTCGGAATGGGAGACGGTTACCAACAATACAATGAACCACCTGTTCCTGAAATGCCTCACGAGAATAGGTCTGCGCTGGCGTATTTATCTGGGAAATTCAAAAATTCCTGAATTAGTACAATTATTTGCATAGCAGCGTATTGGAGTAGACTCGACACTTACTGATCCTTTTCCAAGAAAGTCTTTGATTGAAGCATGACATTTTTGAGGATTCTGGTATGTACATTGCCTGGTATTTGGGTGTCTGATCATTGTTTTGGTCCCATTGCCTCTACCTGGATGATCAATAAAGGTCTCACAATGAATACAGCGAGCATGTGGAGTGCCATCATCAAGGCGTGCCACCTCGATGAAGTGTAGCCAACCCTGAGACTGTTTTGATCCTCCCCATCGCATGTCTTTACCTCTCTTTTCAAGCTTTCCAGCTGCTGCAGTTGTCCTCCACCAACGCATGAACTCATCTCGTTTCTGTGTGAACTCGGATTCAGTTGTAATGTTCTTGCGTTCTGGATATATGGCACATTTGTTTGTCCCATGTCTATTCGAAATGATATCCAGGTCAAAGTCATGGGTTGGGTTGCTGTCCCGGTCCGCAGAGGAAGGTGGCAAAGGTGCATTTGAAAAAGGATCTATTGGCAAGGTTCGCTGGCTCTCTGGAAAAGGGGAAGACTCTAAGCCAGAATAGAGAACTGTATCACTGAATGAGGATTGTAGTGCAGGTGCAGGTGAGGGATGGGAAACATAAGGGGTATTTGTTGGAGAATCCATCATAGATAACATTCATATAAACATGTTCAGAAGTCCGTGATTATTTGACAAAAGAAACTGAGAAAGATGACAAGAAGAAAGAGAACAGCGACATAAAACCTATTCAGAGCGGAATCCTGAAACCGACGCCAAACTTTTCTGTAAATCTAACCATGGTTTGAACTTTCACATTCATCATCAGTTGCCTCTCCGTTCTCTTCCGGTTCCAAACCCTCTCCTGGATCCACATTCTCCGTCTCATTTCGCTTACGCTTTTGTCTCTCTGACTGTTTGATCACACTATTCTTCTGGATAGATCGGTTGTGCTCCTTGATCTTCGCTTGGATCTCCTCTGCCTGGCTCGTGAACATTTTCGGTCGACATTTTAGAAAACCTGGAGTCTCCTTGGTAGTGACTGTAGTCGGCTCTAAACGATTCAAGGAAAAGGCACTCAAATCTTCAGAAAAATTGTCAATGGCATGTGTATAGCCATACCTCTCGAGCACTCGCGCCTGGTCCTTGAGAACAGTCACAGCCGCCTCATATTCTGCCTAATGAAACTAGTGAGTTTCTAACCGTGGTTGAAAGTGTGAGGGGCACTTACCTCACATTCAATCAGATTCTCTGGTCGCTTCTTCCCGCCCTTGAGCCCCCAATTGATCGTTTCCACCATCTTGCTTTTGAGGGATCGGTAGTGCCAGAGCGCACCAAAAATCTCACCCTGCTGGATCAAGTTCTCTTCCTCATCCTTGTTGAGCATTGAGGGAGTTCGACGAACTGCTTGGTTCTGTTTAAGCGTACGGCCAATCATAGGGCCCCATGGTGAGTATGGCATCTGATTGGAGACCTGAAATATGTTAATCTCACCATGGTAAGAAAAGCAGAGTCAGGGGACCTACCAAAAAACCCAAGTCATTATACGCGCTCATCACATTGGTCAGAACAGGACCAGCAGACTTGACAAC
>NW_024467392.1:0-2132 GCF_000600275.1 Aspergillus ruber CBS 135680 | reverse complement strand
TTCTGCTATGCTCAGTCGATTATAATCTTACTCTCTTTCAACTTTCAATACCGTGCTGATCTTGACCGGGTGTCCGATATCTGATGTGTGACAGTTAGATCTATCCCACCACGGAATTCATCTTTGTATGGCTTTTATGGCCTATCATACGCTGGATTCGGGAAGATCTGATACGCAACGGTTGACTATTCAGCCAGCCAATACGCATCTATTATTGTTTACCCATCATTTCCCCATACTCTCCAATACACCCCCTTCTGGTGAGTACTTTGCGGAGTATGGCCATGAGCGTGGGAATGTTTGAGAGTTCTCTCTCGATTGGAGCCAAAATTTAGCTTCTCCCTGGCCTCTGGTCTTCTAACTGGAACGAAAATGACTACTATGACTGATACTCATCACTATGCTTCAAAAACTTGGCTCTTTCTTTCTTTTTCTTTTCTTTTTCTTTTTTCTTTTTTCTTTTTTCTTTTTTTTTCCCGCAACGCTCTGGTAATCAGAAAGAAAGCCATGAAGACTTAACTCATTCTTTTTTGCAGGGTAACATGATCTCTACTTGAGCTGACCGCATTGGTTATTCGAAAGACATCACTGGTTCGATGTACTGGGTAGCGTTTATCCTCTATCCAACCGGGGTTCCAGTACGAAGTCGCCACTAGATATGAGAATGGACACAAGACTACATACAGAGTACATCTGACTAGAGTCACGTAAGGAGGATGGGCGCAAGAGTCTGCGTGTACAGAGTATCGGTGATGAATCCCCCGGACTCGGAATTTTCTTGGAGACTTGATCAAATCCGACCGATATCTACAGAGTCCAGCTGGTGCACTCCTGCACAACTCCCCCCCCTTCTCTCCTTCTACTCTGCACACCATCTGGCATCCTGGGTGGTGACAGTGCCTGCCAATCTCCTTGTTGTCTCCCTCCCACACTCCCACTTGCCCCGGGTGGGCGGTGAAAGGAAACTGTCGGGGTCAATTCGTCCCTGCGAACGGATTCAAAAATGCTGCGTTTGTGTGTACGAGGTCACTGTGTCTGGTCAGCCCCGACCGGTCAATTCCCAGACCAGGGGAGGGGGCATGCATATTCTGTATTCGTTCTGCTTCTCGGTTCTATTGTGCTTTCTGACTTGCAGTCCAGCTAGAGAAAAGTATTTAATACAGAAATTGACATACTACTGTGCCATAATAATCCCTTCTTTTATTTCCTGATCTGTCTTGGCGCCCGCCGGGGAAAAAAAAAAAGTGAGACTTGACTGTCTCGACTGCTCCATCTTCCTTCCTCTTTACTCTCCCTCGACTACTCTCTCCATTCTTTCTTTCCCTCTCTTTAATTACAGTCGTCTCTTCTTTTGCTCTCCTTTGCTCCCATTCTGTTCTTCTGATCTCTCCCCCCCCTTATTTAGCGTCCTCCGCTCAGCTCCGTTTGTTATCGATCTCCACTCCTTCCCACCGCGGTTCCGCGCGTCGTCCTCTTTATCCTAGTTCTCCTCGACTGCGCATTTTGTCCGTGGCGTCATGTCCTCCCATGACAACGCGGACAGCCAGTCTGAAACCGTAGCGAATGCCGTGACCGCCATGAAGCTAGAGCACGATGATGGTGGTGCTGCGTCGCCCGTCCTCAACGGTAGCGGCGCCGTCAAAAACGAAGAAGAGAAATCACTTGCCAACGGATCCGCCCCCGAAGTCAAATCTCGAAGTCAATCACGACCACCCGTCAAGAAGGAAGAAGGGGAGGGACGTGAAGACAAAGATGCAAATGAGGAGGAAAAGGTTGGGGGTGATATTACGGTCCGGCTTGAACCTGGTGAGCCGCCCAAGCTGGCACGTAGCTCTTCGCAAAAGATTGTGCCACGGCCTCCTCAGCTATTCTTGGGTTTACCGGATAGCACGGGGGAGGCTAGGTCGACCTTCGAGGTGATGAAGACGTGCACGTACGCCAACAAAAACATGGGTTATACGGAACATGCTATGGAGTGTGATTGTGCGGAAGAATGGGGTAAGCTCTTTTCCTGTCCCTCTGCGCCTGGCTCTCAGAATTTGGAGAACAATCGCATTCATGGGTGTCTTTGATTCTCTACTTTTTTTTTTTTTTTTTTTTTTTTTTTTTTTTTTTTTTTTTTTTTTTTTTTT
>NW_024467391.1:0-2268 GCF_000600275.1 Aspergillus ruber CBS 135680 | reverse complement strand
TTTTTTTTTTTTTTTTTTTTTTCCCTTCATTAGCGGGCGTCCTTTCTTTTTTGACCCTCTCCTTCGCAGCGCCATGCCGTCTTTCGCCAACGACTATCATACCGCGACGCCTCCACCCGTGGACTCGCCCCAGGGGAAACCGCATGAAAAAGCCCCCGTTGGAAATACCTTCCTATGGACCAATAACTGGCCAAATGGCGATACTACTAGCCACCGTGACGCTGCCGCCCCCTCGACTGACCGTCTCGCCAATCTGAAGAATGCTAGTGCCTACTCCGTCAATGGCCACCGTTCTAGTATCAGTTCTTCCCACAACCGTGACCTGCCCCAGTCCAAGGATGGCAGTATGTATTCTCAGGGCAATGGATCCGCGCGTGATCCCCGCGATACCGGTCGTCCTTCGACCACGTTAGACCGTGATATCATCGCCGGCGCTGGTTCAGGGGCCGGGTCAGCGGCAGCGTCCATCTCCAGTCAGCAGTTCATGGGGACATCGCAGAGTTCCCGTTCGCTCTATAATGGGAGACCAACCGTTAACGGGGACCACACCCCTCGACCCTCTGTCGACCAACTCGTCGCTTCTGATTGTGTTGCGAATACTTCCATGTCCGCCTTGTCAAGCTCTCAACCCGAAGAAAGCTTCGGTCGTCTCTCTTCAGATCCCGGTCGGTTATCGCCTAGGACTACTAGTCCACATCGCTACTCTTCGCCTCCGATCCCCACCGGAATCGATGGCGCTGCTAGCGGCAATCCACCGCAATCCCCAACACAACAGCAACAACAAGACCAGAGTTCGTTACGACATCGACATACACTCCAGGTTCCACGGTCCGCTAGCGCTCGCCGGAATAGTCGTGATCATTCCGAAGATACGGCACAAAGCAGCGGTCGGCTATCCCCGACGGCTGGTATCCGTCGGACTTCTATGAGCCTTGCCCGTCGAACCACCCGAACGAACCACTCTGACTCGATCGCAGATGAGTCCATCCCTGATGAAGATGCTGCCCGTTACGCAGAAGCTATCAAGCAGCGCAGAGCGTCCAGGCGCCGGCGTCGCGATGACGACGATGATGACCGGGTCATCGTAGGAACCAAGGTGGACCAGAATCATGTCAATTGGGTCACAGCGTATAACATGTTGACTGGTATCCGATTCACGGTATCGCGAATCAATGCCAAATTGGAACGTGAACTCACCCCGGCAGATTTTGAAGCAAAGCATAAATTCTCCTTTGACATGTATGTTTCGCTTTTGATGTTTTGTATTACCTCTTGTACCCCGATATTGACGACAATGTTAGCACCGGAAATGAGTTGGTCCCGTCGGCCAAGTATGACTTCAAGTTCAAGGATTACGCTCCTTGGGTCTTTCGAAGCCTGCGAGCCAAGTTTCGCATTGATCCTGCTGATTATCTCATGTCCCTCACAAGCAAATATATCCTCTCTGAATTGGGATCTCCAGGAAAGAGTGGTAGCTTTTTCTACTTCTCGCGAGATTACAAGTATATCATCAAGACCATCCACCACGCTGAACATAAGCTGCTGCGCAGGATCCTACCCGAGTATTATAAGCATGTGGAGAAGAACCCGAACACGCTGATCTCTCAATTCTACGGTTTGCATCGTGTCAAGATGGCATATGGCCGCAAAATCCACTTTGTGGTTATGAACAACCTCTTCCCGCCTCACCGTGACATTCACCAGACCTTCGATTTGAAGGGATCGACCATTGGTCGAGATCTCCACGAATCCGACCTGGAAAAGAACCCACGAGCGACTCTCAAGGATTTGAACTGGGTCCGCCGCAGCCGCCATATCGAGTGCGGTCCTTCTAAACAGGAGTTCTTTATTGCCCAGCTGCAGCGCGATGTCGAGTTGTTGAAGAGACTTAAGATTATGGATTACTCGCTGTTGGTGGGAATTCATGACTTGGATCGAGGCAATGAGGAGAAACTCCGTGACAAAACATTACAGGTTTTCCAACCCGGAGGTGACCAGGAGGATTCCTCTCAGAATATGCTCATGCGAACGCCGTCTAAGTTGGAAAGTGAGCGCAAAGCTCGTGAGCTGCGCATGTTGATCAAGCGGGAGCGCCCAGTACCCCTTGACAAGGCGGCTGCGAAGATGCCAGAGGAGATTCTCGACGAACGGAAATACCATGTGTTCTACGCTGACGACGGGGGATTCCGTGCTACCCATGAAAATGGGGCCCCGGGCGAAGAGATTTATTATCTCGGAATTATTGACTGTTTGACTCATGTGAGTTTT
>NW_024467390.1:0-2539 GCF_000600275.1 Aspergillus ruber CBS 135680 | reverse complement strand
ATCTCCATTTGGCTAGCATTCTGTGGAGATTCTGGTATAGGTGTATGATCTGGTGTCATAAGTGGCTGTGGCAGCAGATCATTTTGTTCCATATCAGGGGCATCGCGGTGATCCAATTTCAGGATAGAAGAATCCTCATTGGTTTGAGTGTGTGCATTCGATTCAGTGTATGAATCAGTATGTGGAATAGAAGGATGTGACTCGCGATTTCCTTCATACAAATCATCAAAAGTTGGTTCAGTGTCCAACTCGGCATCGGCTTCTTGGATAGCAGGTGGTAGCTGAATTGTTTCAACTACTTGCGGCGGCAAATTAATCGGTATATCTTGTGGTGGTGGTAGATCTGGATCATAAAACAAGGATTCATCGAAGACAACATCTCGCTCATTGAAGACCTCTTGATGGCGTGGACTCCATATCTGCCATATGTTGGAAGCTATGAATCCAACAAGGTAACCAATCCAGGCTCGCGGAGCCATCTTTCTACTTTGAGGAACTCGTGCATCTCTGACATAGGCACGGCATCCAAAGACTCGGAGATTGGCTATATTTGGCTTTGTGCCTAGCATGCGTTCATGTGGCGTGGTCCAAACATGTGATCCATCAGCGGTTGCAATCCATGCAGGTGTTCGGTTTGTTAGATATGTGGCAGCCTGCACTGTAAGCGGCCAAAGCACTTCAGGCAATCTAGCAGCAATCATCATTGATCTCATTTTCGTGAGGATCACCCCCCCAGCCCTTTCAGGCTTTCCATGTTGCGAATCAGCATAGCGGGCTGAGTGAAGAATCTGAATTCCTTCATCTTGCGCGAAAAGGGTATAAGCAATGCCTAGTGAAATATCATTGTCAGAGAAGAAGACCTTGATTATGGCATTGAGTTGTGTCTTTGCCCAATGAACCAATCCCTTAAAGGCTCTGACTAAGCGAATTTGATCTTTGTTTGGCATAGTGACAGCTATATGCCAACCAGTGGCGCTGCATATAAAGTGCAGACAAAAGCGATCTCCATTGTAAGCAGTTGGAGAGTTGCTGAAGAAGTCAAAATAGACTTTCTCCCACGGAGCGTTTGCTGGTGGAATAGACCTTCTTGAAATTTGGCGTTGTGATTTAGCGAGGTTGCATGTCTCGCACCTTGTAGAGACATTTTTATGACGGCATGGGGGTAATGAGACCCCTTCAGTAGCAGCAGTGAGGTGATCAATTGCAGCAGTCCCTGCATGAGCTAAGCGTGCATGCCATAGCTCGGCATCTGCAGTTGAATGTGGAGGAAGTTCTGACTTCTTATAACTTCCTTCTTTGGCGGTTGCAAAGGTGTTTGCAGTGATAGGAGCCTCATCGGCAAGACTCCATGGGTTGTATTCAATCACATCCTGGGCGTACTTTGAATGCAGCTGACAGATCATTCGGCCCTGGCTATCCTCAAGGCAATTGAGTCTACCATTCAAATAAATTCCTGCTTGCTTTGCCTTGTACATGGATACAGTGTTGGTATGAAGACCAGGCACATAGGCAACATCCTGCAGTCTCAGCGTCACTTGGCCTTCAGGAAGAGTTCCATAAATCAGAACAGTTCCAAAGCCCAAAATTGGCGTCACAGCATTTCCAAATCGCAATACACTTCCATCCATAGCTTCCTCCAGATGTTGAAAACGGCTCAGATTGTTGCACACATGGGCATCAGATCCTGTATCTGCGATCCAGCTGTCTCGAAGCTCGTAAACAGATGAAGATGGAATAGTAAGTGAGGTATGAAGGGCCAATGTGTGTACTCTTCCTTGTGGCAGTCCTGCTTGCGGCGCAGGTGCAGGAGCAGGTAGATGACTATTACCAGTCTCTTGAAGAGCACGATCCAATGCAGCCTGAAGTGATGGATGTTTTGGTTGACTGAATTTGGCTTGTATAGTTGGATCAGGAGTCCATCCAGCTGGTCTTGAGGCAGGATTTACATATGGGCAGCCAGTAAAGCGGTGGTTGGTGTCACATAGGCAGTTGGTCCGTTTATCAGTGCGTTTAGGAGCTTTGCTGTTTGACGATCCATTTCCTTCAGAGCGACCTTGGAAGATGCCAAATGCATTATGTGGCTTTAGGGATTGGGCCTTATGGATAGCGTATTGTTGTTCAAACTGGTGGATCTCGTTTGGTAAATCTATCTGATCCTCAGAGCAGTCGATAGTTGCGGCACTCCTAATTGCGGCGAACATGGGCATGATCGGTTGAATGGCGCCATGGAAGTGGATCAAGGCTTGCATTTTGTTAACAGAGTAATTAGGACAATTCCTTGCATCAGTAAGAAAGTCCCTCCAATCTTGAAACCACTTTTCAACTGACTTATTCCTGTTCGGTGTTTTGAGAAGCTCATACTTCTGGTTTAGCTCCAGGAATCGGGATTGAACAGACTGCTGGAAACTAGAACGTAATGTCCTAATGATCTCTCGGATAGACAGATTTGAATCAAGTCCCAATCTGTGGTTGCTAGGGATAGATTCAAGAATAGCAGTGCGAAGGGCTAAGAAGTCCTTGCGGCCTTTATCATGGCGTC
>NW_024467389.1:0-3293 GCF_000600275.1 Aspergillus ruber CBS 135680 | reverse complement strand
AAAGAACAATCTTTACAGAATACAGCAATGCGAATGCAGGTAATCACGCCCCGGAGAATATACGCCATCGCTGCCTCATTTTTTTTTTTTTTTTTCTTTATTTTTTCCTTTGCTTTTCAGTCAATCAACCCTGATATTTTCTGGCTTAAGGTCATTGCAACAAATCTTGATTAACTGCAGAATTGCAGCCCATGCCCGAGCACCGCACCGGACGCAAAAGATGCAGTTCCGCACTAGGCCGACCAATTTTCCGGGTTTCCTGTATGTATTACAGAAACCCGTCGTACGGTCATCTACGATTGGAGTACTCTGTGCTCTGTACATCTTTTGTCTATTGGACTCTCTCCGGTCTCCCTACTTTGAACTTCTATTGTCTCCGCAGGATCACCACCCCGGAACCTGGCACCTCAATACGTCCAATCCATTAAACTTCCGAATAGCCATATGAAGGAAGGAAGGTATGCCCAACTCAACCCCGAACGATGAGATCATTTTCGTTTCCCACCTGAATCGGTCCAGTCTAGCCTTGGGCACACCCGTGCTCGTTTGTGCCTCATTTCCAGCAACCGAGTCGAGTCGAGACCAATCCTTCTATCCTGTCGCTCTTCAGTACGTATACACCTCGCATGTACGGTACTATGTACCATGTATGTATGTACTTTATGTACGTATGTACCCACGCTTGTCCATACATAATGTACATATGCACTGTGAGGAAGAAAGAAACGAGCTTGCCTGCCTGATAAGCGGGGATCGATGCATTCGTTTTGATCAGCTGTGACTTTGCTCACTCACACCGCTAGACTGACCTAAGTGACTGCAGTGTTGTAGGAGTAGATGATAAATTGCATTGCAGAGAAGGAGTGGCTCACATTTACTGCTTACTAGAGCTAAGTCAATCAGCCACTCTCCTAATACGCAGACCACATCACAGTCCCGACAGTAACCGTTCTTTTATCAGGTACCAAACGGGGAGTAGTATGACGTCCAAAGAATCGTATTAATCTAAACGGTCGGCTACTATATACACACAAGTCACTAGTATACAAAAGTATTTACACTGGTACCCATAGAAAGCAAAAGGCCAACAGTGAACGAGTCCTGAAAATGCAGATTTCTTGCTCTCTGGAGTATCACTATATAAAATTATCTAATGCACGAAGAAAGTTCTCAACAAGAGAAATGAATAAGAAAAGAGGAATCTCGGGCTATTTGCAAATACAATCCCAGAAGGTAAAAGAAGCGAAAAATGAAACAAGGTCGTGCTCATAAGCTTGGTATGGTATCAGGAATAAAATAAAGGCAGCCGCACAAAAAAAAAAAAAGGAAAAGCGTTGGACATCTGTGCATGGGCCAAAGGAAGAATTACAATTATTTTTTCGGCTGGACTGGACTGACCACCGCTAATCTGAAATCTGACCGGAGAAACCCAAACGAAATGATCGGCCAAATGAAAATGAATGGACACGGGAACAGGCAATGCAATTGCTACTGCACACGAGGCAGCCCATGAATCGACTGGGAGGAGCTACTACTGTGGAACAATCATTTTTTGCTTTTCGGCAGGAGCACAGTATATGCGCTTGAAGATCCCAGAAATGGCCTGCTCCGCTCTCACGCACATGGCTGTGCTGGTTGCCGTCACCGCTGCTCCAAAGAAAGAGCATCAGAAAATTCAACCGCCGAACGAACAACGGGACAAGCGCTTTAGACGCCACCAGAATGGAGGCCAAGTGGACCAATGTTGAGTATGGAAGTTGTCTCTGTCCCATCCTGGTTGTTCTTGCAGAGGTATCAATTGAGGGGAAGGGGAGACAGTATTGGGCCCCGGCAAGGATATGACTCGCGATTGGAGTGCAATGCCCAAGACACGGGGATGGAACTTAAATCATGTCCTTTTTA
This sequence comes from Aspergillus ruber CBS 135680, assembly GCF_000600275.1. Lineage (NCBI taxonomy): Eukaryota > Fungi > Ascomycota > Eurotiomycetes > Eurotiales > Aspergillaceae > Aspergillus > Aspergillus ruber. The sequence continues at coordinate 1,391 of NW_024467389.1, read as the reverse complement.
TTGTTCACGAACGAGGGAGAACCCTACCACAGAGTACGGAGTACGGATTAGCTTGATTGACTAGCTGACTACGATAATATCGACGATGGTCCCCATGCGCTTGGCGCACAATAACTTGCCCATTTCTTCAACCCCAATATCCGTTTACTACGTGTTGGAGTGGGCAGCTGGACAACTTGATCGACTCGAGACTAATGAAAACCGCTCACTTCAATTAATAGGGAAAAGAGGGGGGAAGAAAAAAGAACAATCTTTACAGAATACAGCAATGCGAATGCAGGTAATCACGCCCCGGAGAATATACGCCATCGCTGCCTCATTTTTTTTTTTTTTTTTTTTTTTTTTTTCGTCTCCGCCAGACGGACTGTTTTACCTCGTCATTTACCTCTCATCTCCTCAATTTTCTCTCTTTTCCATCGTCCAGCTACCCTCTCTCCTTCCGATCCATTACCTTACCCCCCGTCCCCTTTTCTGGATACTTTCCCTCCAATCCCAATTCTCAAATCTAATCCTCTTCCGATTACCGCCCATCAATACGTCTTTGGACCCAGTTTTGACCCCGCTTGGCAATTCCAGAGAAACATTGGCCTCAGGAGATTCAGGCCTTGGGCTGGGCCTGATTTTCCGAATCGTCGTCCACTCGGAGGGTCTTCCGTCATCCCCGTTACGCATTTTTGCCTCTCGGGAGTTTGGGAAGAGGAATCTGGAATCATGAGATGGGAGGAGAAGGTGTTGGATCGGAAGGGATAAAAGGGAGCAGATTTTTCTCGTGCACTGGTGTTTTCGTCCTTGTTGTGGTTACTGTATTACCTCTTAATTTTCTATCTTCCCCATGGACTCTACTCCAGCCCTCATCGCCAGTCCTACTCAATCATCCCGATTTACTTCCGATCCACGAAACTTGGTGGCTGGGAGTTCATTGATGATGGTAATTGTGACCAAATGGAAGAAGAATACGGATACACGGTTGCGTGATGTCCAATGGATTGATTGTCGTCCACTCCAGATGCTTCAATGCTTCACATGGCATCGCCTTGCTACACACCCTTGCCGGTGCCTAACCTGCCTAATTAGGTTCCTTTTGGATTCTTGGATTGAACACGGCAGAAAGACACGAGAAAGCGCTGTATCTCTCCTCTCTGTCTTGATCCAATTCCTGCCCGAGTCATGTATTGAGATTCGCGGCCTCAATTCGACCCGAGGTATCTAACTTTTTTAATTTTTTTTTTTTTTTTTAAAACGTCATTGCTGCAGTAAGTCTCAATCCCAAAGAGCTTGAAGAGTCAAAGCGAAGAGGGGCTGACGAAAAAAGAAAGTAACCACAATTTCCTTTTGGAGACTGGTCTCAGGTAATATGAAGATCATGGTTTTAGTTAAAAACGCGAAAAGAA
>NW_024467388.1:0-3668 GCF_000600275.1 Aspergillus ruber CBS 135680 | reverse complement strand
CATTTGGCTCCCAAATTGCATAAAACTAATGCATAACTTGCTTACTTAGCTCGATAAAATACCATCGTTTTGTATACCATCTCTTAACTATGCTATTAATACCAAATTTACAAATGCCTTTTGATTGCAGAGATATATATTCATTGTATACAGTACTCATGTATTTCACCTAGCAAGACAGTATCTTAAATATTTCCATCATATTACTATTTTCGTATATAAATCTAAGAGTTTAATACGGTCTGATTATACTAAATCGTCATAACTACTTTATATAAGCATACAGTATAAAAAAAGTGGCTTGATTGATATATATGAGCTGATCGCAGTAGACCTCGGCAGGCCCATGGGCTACCCATAATGGGTATGCCCATACCCATTTATGGGCGGGTAATGGGTAGTCCCCGGATACCCATGGGTGGGTAGTTCGAAGCAGATACCCATAATGGGTACCCACTGGGTACCCATTTGACCCAAACTCTAATCAAAATAGAAACATGTGTGATTTGCATAATATTATGAATTTGCTAGTAACATTTAGTAATTTTCGAGTATTGTCCTTACAGTATGTAGGTTTAGTAATAACATAATCCATGACATTACTCTATTTACAAAGCTAATAGTATTCAAAGTCATCATCCTCGCGGCGAGGCTTCTTGCGGTTCCTCCCTGAGCTCCATATTTGTGTACCCTCTCGCTGTGGCATTGTAGGCAAGGGATAATCATCATCATCATCATCATCATCATCATCATCATCACCATCAATCCCATGGTCTACCTTACCGTCTTGCTCAGAATCATGGCTTTTACGCTGTTTCCCTAAGGCACGCTCACTTGGTGCCATGAGCTGCGCATTAACAGGTGAGCTCTCCTCATTATCACTAATTGGATCAATGCTATCCTGTGTCTGTTGCGCATCTCTTTCCTCTCCTGCTGCTTCTTGCTCTTGCCGTGTAAGAAGCTCCTGTAAATGTGCAAGCTTTGCCTCTTCTACCTCAAACTTAGTTGTACACATAAACATCATAAGCTCCTGAATAGTTGAGGCATTCAGGGAGCCATGGCGGTAATGACAGATGTCACGTGCAGAATTAAAGAGTCTCTCAACACCAGCACCGGTGGCAGGGATTGAGAGAACATCCCGTGCAAGACTAGCAAGTACTGGGAACTCATGTTCATGGTCTTTCCAGAATACCCGGGGTGCGGTAGGCTGTGGACCTGCTATGGTATTAAATTAAGAACTTTCTATTATTATGTTGAATACTTACTGCTTCCAAGATACCGTGCAAGCTCATCATTCTGGGATGAAAATGATTCCTGAGGCTGACTGGAATTAAGAAGAAGTCCAAGCTCATCATCCTGTGAGGCTGATGGTGGAATATTAGAAGGTAACTGGTTAGTGAGCCTCTGTTTGTAAGGCTTAAAAATTCGCTCAAGACTTTCGTGATAGATCTTGCACCAGTTTTTCTTTGGGTCTTTCCATTCCTTCCGAGTGAAGTAGTGGAGCTTATTCTCTGGTGCTATAATTGTCCCTATTGCATAGAGGTCACCAGGGATGTGGTCAGTCTGGGCATAGTAATGTGAGAGCTTGCTCCTTGCAGCCTCAAGAGCAGTAAGCATTAGCTTTTTCCAGTGAATCTTCTTTGGCCGAAGCTGGTGAATCGACTTATCAAGGTGGTCAAAAAGTCTGTTATAGATACCAAAGACTCTATGAACAGTAACATCCTTAGTCTTTGAAAGAGCAGTCGTGAATTTGAAGAAAGGCTGAGTAATCCAAAGTAGATACTCAATCTGATGCCACTCCTCTGCATCCAATTTTAGATGAGGCTGTCCATATTCAACACAATACTCATCAAATGTTGACTGCAGTCGTTTGGCACGGCGGAGCATCAAAAATGTGGAGTTCCAGCAGGATCGAACATCTTGGATTGGAACAAGTTTTGGCAATTCAGACTGTAAGCTTTGGAATGCTTCCCGATGCTGAGGGCTTGCATTAATAAAGACAGCTAATGCGCGAACCTTATTATTTTATCAGTCAATAAAGTCTTTTTTTTTTTTTTTTTTTAAGATGCATATACTATACCTTGTTTAATGTGTTCGCTATCTCCTTGGTTTGTTGGACTGAACTTGTAGAGGACTCCATCCATTCCATCTCTGTTGTATTATTCTTGGGGTCTGCCTTCATTTCCCCAAGTAGTTCTTTGAGACTGAGCTGGATAACATGTGCAAGGCATGGAACATGAATGATCATGGTATCATTGCTGGAATCAAGAGACTGTACTGCTTCTTGAACACTTGACATCAATGTGTTATTATTAGAGGCATTGTCAGTTGTAAATGCTAATACCCGGTCTGTGATCTGATGCTCCTGAAGAAGTTTTAAGACAACAGTGCTTAGGTTTGCACCAGAGTGGGCTCCATGGAGTGGTTCAAAACCGAGGAGAATCTCATGGTAGTTCCACTCTGAGTCAAGAAAGTACCCAGTAACTGCCATAAATGCCTGACGAAATGGGGATGTCCAGCAGTCAAGTGCAATTGAGAGCTTTGCATTAGGTGGGAGCTGTTGGAGAACTGTTTGTTGTTGTTGTTTCACCTCACCTGCTAGCCGACGCCGTACAGTCCGAGCAGAGGGGAAATGTGGAACTGATGGCGCTCTGTGGGCTAGACAGATAAGCTTTTGCATCTGTGGATGCTCAATGATTGAAAATGGGAGCCGTAGCACTGCAATAGTAGTAATAATCTCATGCTCCCAGAGTTCATTAGTAAACGGCTCCTCGTCTGGCCCTGTAGATGTAATGCGAGCCTTTTGAAATACTATTAGTATAAAACTTTGGATGAAAGGAATAATATAATAGAGATATACCGCTTGTTGTTGCATTGACTGCTGTATGGTTGGCTGCTTCATGGCACCTGCTGCATACTGCTGGCATTTATCTGCTTTAAGATGTCTCCAGAGTGCGCTGGTTCCATTTGAGGAATGGTTTGGATGGTCTATAATCCTTCCACACTGTTTGCACATTGCCTTTGGCTCACCAGTGATATAGTGGGCTACCTGGTCAAACTTTGCCCAGACCTTTGAATGGTATCCAACACCGTCCCACTGGAGCTTCTTCCCTTTCGACTGCTGGGACTGAGATACTCCAGATTGGGTTTCAAACCACCATTCTAGGAACTCCTTTTTGGACATATTGTCAAAGAGTATCCAGGTCTTTCTTCGGTCAGGGCCAACACGTTGTAGAGAGGGAGGAATCGAAATAGGCTGAGTGAAGCTCAGGTCAGTGTTTGAGGTAACAGTCTGTTGACTTGCAGTCAGCTCAGATGGAAAGGCTGAAAGATCATCAGATTGAAGATAAGGTAGTGAGTTAATAACCTCACCCTCATATATAGACGAGGAGTAAATATCAGACAATAGAGACATTCTGAGGGTGATAGTTAGAGTGGCCTCAGAGAGAGTACAGGAATGGATACTCATAGACTTACCTTCATCGTGACATGGTCAAGAGGATCAGAATAAAAACACATAGCTTCAATGAGGATTATGAGGATATCATGCATGAACACGGTGGACAACGGAATAAGTGATATAATTGGATCATACTAACCAGTCAGGGAGCCTTATAATTCCGGGAGCCTGCACTCTGGACCTAATTGGCTACAATCAAATGGGCGGT
>NW_024467387.1:0-3771 GCF_000600275.1 Aspergillus ruber CBS 135680 | reverse complement strand
CGAAACGGAACATATGACGGGCGGAGCGTAAAACCGCCTATCTGGTAGCTAAGCTAAATCTATCATACACACTGGCGAAGACTCCCTCGCAGGAGCTTGCCCATAACTTGGGGGCCGCAAAGCGGGAGTACACATTCTGTGGAGAAGAGAGAAGAAGAGATAGAGAGAAGAAGAGATATAAGGAAGAGGGGAGACGATTTTAGGGGGGGTGGAGGGGGCTGAGGGGTTAATGTGCGCGACATATTGTGCTATAAAAGTGAGACCTCTGCAGCCATTCATGGAAGTCCCTTGTTCCTGACTTAGAGCACAGGATCTCATCCACTTGTCGACTTCCCCATGGATGTGGGGATGCATTGTGTCCTTTCCGGCAGTAGTAGAAGTGATGGGGGGTCTTTGGGCGCCCGCATGAGCAGTCCAACTTGGCGTCTTCATGCCCAAAGCGTTCATGGTACTGGGCAAAGTCTCCATGGCCTGACCGGGCAGCGAGAAGTCGACCAAGGGTGGCCCTGGGGAGGGATAGTTCGTGAGGTCGTTTATCTAGGCCGATGGAGAGATCATGATATTGCTGTGGCGCGTTCTCGGTCCAGTATAACTGGAATTGTCGCCAGAAGGCCTCTTTCAGAGTCCGGTGAGCCCAGGCATATCTTGCTGGGGGAGTGTTGGTCTGAGGGGTAGACCTAGCTCCCTTCTTTGCTTGTTCATCTGCCTGCTCATTCCCTGCGATGCCGGCATGATCAGGAATCCAGCGAACATGCACTTGTCCCGGTGGGATAGCCCGGCATCGGTGGAATCGATTGGGCCAGGCATTTGCAGTTTCTTGGAAAGATAGGATGAGGCTCTGGCTAGAGCCTTTGGGACAGCCTTGCAGTTGGCGTACCACTTCTTGATTGTCGAGGAGGATGTATAGGTTCTGTGTAAAGGAGGCCTGGGTACTATTAAGGGCAGCCTTCAGTCCTGCAGATGCTGCAGTAGCCTCTGCATCGAAGACTTCATGCTTGGGGAGGCAGAGGTGCCCACGGGTACATTCTAGCTTCTGTGCTCCCCAGTGTCCATACCAACCAGCACTGGTTGAAGCATCAGAGTTACTCAAGCGGCTGCCATCAGAGAAAAGGAACATGGAGAGAGGAGGGCATGTATCAGCCCATTGTTGGAAGGTCACCCCAGCCCTTTCTCGGGAAGGACAGATACTTTGGACAGTGTTGGGGTTCTCATCCTGCCAGGGTGGGTAGGCCAGAGGGTCAGTCTGTTCTACCTCTTCCAACCATGGCAGGTGATTATGGGTTAGGCGTGTGTTTGAAGGGAAAGATTGTGTTCGATGTAAGCGTCTGAAAACTGGATGGCGATTGTCCAGTCTAGAAGCACGCAGTCTGGCCGAAGAACGCTTCTGGTTGAGGATGATCTCCATCGGGGGGATGGCAGTTTCTCGGTGGAGTGATGGGATTGGGGTGGTTCGGTATACTGGGAGAGTCCCTCAGAGAGCAACTCTGAGTACCCGGTCCAGGCAGGAAAGGGCGGAGTCAACTTGATTTGATATGGAGCCTTGGTTCCTGGGCTTAGGCCTGCTTCGGCCCCGACACCAGGCCTCAGCTCCGTAGCAAAGGACTGAGATGACACAGGTAACTGTAGCCTGCCGCAATAGGTTTGCCCTAGTCCCTCTAACTGTATTGACTAGTGATCTGATGCCAGCAGCTGACTGCATTGCCTTTGCGGCCAGAGTCCTGCAGTGTTTTCTGAAGCTCAGTCTGCGATCAAACCAGATGCCTAGCCAGCGCGTAGCACTGCTAGCAGGGGGAGGTGTGACAATATGCAAGCCTTGGGGGGTGTGCATGGAGCATGTGGGGTTAGAAAGGTTGGACCCACGGGTGAAGTGTTGCAGTTCTGTCTTGTTGAAGTCAAAGGTGAGGCCTTCTCTAGCTCCCCATTGTCTGAGCTCCTCAATACAGTGCTGAAGTGCTATACAGTTTTCCTCTAAGGAAGGGGAGGCCACAAGTTGGCAAATATCATCAGCATACCCAAAGCGGCCGCGTCGGGTGCGAAATGAGCCCTGTTTGAAAATGGGTTCAATGAATAGCATGAAGAGGATCGGGGAGATAGGGGAGCCCTGTGGAAGACCTGCTGGAACCTGGAATGTCCGGCTTGTATGGTTCCCTAAGCGGAGACTGGCTGTTCGACCTTGGGTAAAGCTAGCTACCCATCGGATCACATTGATAGGCCATCCCTGTTCCTGGAGCTGTTGGATCAGTCGTCCACGCAGGACAGCATCAAAAGCGCCTTGCACGTCCAATGTCAGCATGGAGGCTTTCAGCCCTCGTGACCATGCCTCCTCAACATCATGGATCAAAGCTGCGGCTAGGTCCGTAGCAGAACGCAGTGGGAGAGCTCCGAATTGCTGAGGGTGGAGGACTTTGTATTTGATAGCAATCCATGCTATTCTGCGGGCTATTAGGCGCTCGAGGCCTTTTCCCTAAACTGACAGGAGAGAGATTAGTCTGTAAGCTCGGGGGGAGCTCCGGTCTCTCTTTCCTGGTTTTGGTAGGGCCTGTTATGGGGTTCTCGTACGAACCCAAAGGATGACAGTTTGGCTAAGGCCAGCACAGAACGCAGCCAGCAAGGGGACCGAAACGACTATTGACGACCTTCGTACGATCCCCTTACATGAAGACTATCGGTGACCTTTTCGGTCAACTCCTGACCTCCGAGAACACTATTTGGAATCTCATTCCCGTACGACCATAAAAGACTGCTCCCACCTCTGCCCTGTTTGTTACCTCTTCAACGATTCCTTCTTGTATAGTAAAGGGTAGCTTTAGGTTAAGACAACTTGAGTTAAACCCCTAACACCCAGCATACGTGCTCGGTTGGCCTTGTTTCTCTATTCGTTACCTTTACCGATTCTACCTGTTGACTACCTTACTGTCACGGGCTCGGAATAGTAGATAATAACGAATTGAATTCCTATCTAGACTATTGTAGCCATCGACGAGAATATCGAATCTGGAGAAGAAAAGAGAAGAGGAAGTCTATCTAGGTAATGAAGGGGTTTTATAGAGGTTGTTGCCGACATGGTTGAGTAGCAGCATTTGCGATGTATCATTCATTGCTGCAGTGTTGAGCCGTCATATATGAGCCGTCATATATGAGTCGTCACATAACCCCCCTCCTTAGGCGGAGTCTGTCCTCAGACTCACGCAGGTAGGTTGTCATCAGGGTGGTCTTCCAGTTCCTCGGCCTCATCTTCCCATGCTCGTATCCATTCATGTAGACGCTGAGGTGGTCCTGGCTGCTCTGGGTATCTCTGGTGATAGTCGCGTATGCGATGTGGAGAGCCTTTGAAGTTGGCAGCTGGGTACCACGTCCGATCCTCATCAAATCCTGTCCATTTCACCTGATACTGTAATCGATGTCGACATACGTGGGAGGCTAGGATTTCTTCCACTTCCCATTCATGCTCATCACCAATGACTAATGGTTCAGGAGGTTCTACAACCTGTCCTGGCAATGGATCATCTGCTGCTCGTCGTAGCTTGTCAGGTGAAAACACAGGATGAATTCTCATACTCTCAGGGAGCTCCAATTTGTATGAGTTGCCGACTTTCTCAAGGACCGGGAAAGGTCCAGCCATTTGGCTATCAAGCTTCTTGTTTGGTCGATCTGTATGGTAATGGCGAAGTGATAGCCACACCCTGTCACCCACATCAAAGTCAATAGGGCGTCGTCGTTTGTCTGCTTGTCTCTTCTGTTGGTCCTGAGCTTGTCTGATTTGGGTGCCTA
>NW_024467386.1:0-3996 GCF_000600275.1 Aspergillus ruber CBS 135680 | reverse complement strand
AAAAAAAAAAATAGAAATCCCTTGATTAATAAATTATTTGCTTAAGATATAGTCAGGCATAACTTAAAGGTTATGGGTATACCCAGCCAATCCTAAGGGAATATTATATGGTAGTATTAATATTTCTATGGTGAAGGGGAAACACGAAGAGGAAGTATATCAATACAATATAAATAATGTATTTAACATTGATAGTTTTACCTTTATTAGGTTCAATAGTTTCAGGTTTCTTTGGAAGAAAAGTTGGAGTTAGTGGAGCACATTTAATAACATGTACTTCAGTAATAACAACTACATTTTTAGCTATATTAGCTTTTTTTGAAGTAGGTTTTAATAATATACCTGTAACAATAAATGTTGCAAGATGAATTGATGTAGAATCACTATATGTATTATGAAATTTTAGATTTGATTCATTAACTGTTTCTATGTTATTACCTGTATTAATAGTATCTAGTTTAGTACATGTATACTCTATAAGTTATATGAGTCACGATCCTCATAATCAAAGATTCTTTAGTTATTTAAGTTTATTCACTTTCATGATGATTCTTCTTGTAACAGGAAATAATTATTTAATAATGTTTGTTGGTTGAGAAGGTGTTGGAGTTTGTTCATATCTTTTAGTTAATTTCTGATTTACTAGAATAGCAGCTAACCAAAGTTCTTTATCAGCATTATTAACTAATAGAGTAGGTGATACTTTATTAACTGTAGGTATGTTTGCTATAATATGATCTTTTGGTAATTTAGATTATAGTACAGTGTTTGCATTAGCTCCTTATTATAATGAAAATCTAATAACAATAATAGGTATTTGCTTATTAATAGGTGCTACAGCTAAAAGTTCACAAGTAGGTCTTCACATCTGATTACCTCAGGCTATGGAAGGTCCTACACCTGTATCTGCATTAATTCACGCTGCTACTATGGTTACTGCTGGAGTATATTTATTAATGAGATCTTCACCTTTAATAGAATATAGTTCAACTGTACTAGTACTTTGTTTATGATTAGGTGCTATAACAACAGTATTTAGTTCTTTAATTGGTTTATTCCAACAAGATATAAAAAAAGTTATTGCTTATTCAACTATGAGCCAATTAGGTATGATGGTAATAGCTGTTGGTTTATCAAGTTATAACTTAGCTTTATTCCATTTAGTAAATCACGCTTTCTATAAAGCATTATTATTCTTAGGTGCTGGTTCAGTTATACACGCAGTAGCAGATAACCAAGATTTTAGAAAATATGGTGGTTTAAGAGAATTCTTACCATTAACTTATTCAGTAATGCTGATAGCTTCATTAAGTTTAGTAGCGGTACCTTTCATGACTGGATTCTACTCTAAAGATTTTATTCTTGAATCTGCATATGGACAATATTACTTATCAAGTACTATAGTTTACTTTGTAGCTACAATAGGTGCTATGTTTACTACACTTTATTCAGCTAAAGTATTATATTTAACATTCTTAACTAATCCTAATGGTCCTTTAGTTAGTTATAAACATGCTCACGAAGGTGACTTATTCTTGACTATACCATTAATTATATTAGCTATTTTTTCAATCTTTTTTGGATACTTAACTAAAGATATCTTTATAGGATTAGGAACTGGTTTCTTTGTAGATAATAGTTTATTTATTCATCCTAGTCATGAAATAATGTTAGATACTGAATTTGCTGTTCCAACATTCTTTAAATTATTACCATTTGTATTCACTGTATCATTAAGTATACTTTCTGTGTTATTATCAGAATTCTTACCTAAATTACTTATTAACTTTAAATTCTCTAGATTAGGTTATAATATCTTCAGTTTCTTTAACCAAAGATTCTACATAGAATTATTCTATAATAAATATGTTACAGAAGGTGTTCTAAAATTAGGAGGTCAAACATCTAAGAGTCTTGATAAAGGTTCTGTAGAATTATTAGGACCTACGGGACTTGAAAAACTTTTCGTTCACTTAAGTTCTAAATTAAATGAACTAAGTACTGGTGTTGTGACTACATACGCCTTATATATATTAATAGGAATGTTATCTTACTTAGCTTTCCTTTACTTTAACCTTGAATTTGATTTCTTGTATCTTTTTATTATTTCTCTGGCTTTAATTGCAACTCATCCTAACGATGTTGTTTCACAAAAAAAAGTGTAGACTCTTTTACAATATAGAAAAACATAATCGTACCTAATTCAATTTAGGTAAAATTCAATATAGTTAGTTAAAAATAACTAAATTATAATAAATAGTTAATTATAAATTTTATTATCTATTTATAGTTTGATAAAATAAATTGGATTGTTAATTAAAGATTTCTTTTTTAACAATTATTATAATTAAAAAAAATTTTTTTTTAAGTAAATACGAATAAACATTGTGAATTAAAAAATGGTAGTAAAAAAATCATTTTTAAAGATATTAAATTCATATTTAATAGGTTCTAATTTAGGTTGCTTTTTCAAGAAATTTATCAAACCTTCAAAAAAAGATCATATTTTAAAAATACAAAGATTTATTTAGTAATAATGGAACTTTATTAGTCCATGATTTAGATCAGGATTTTGTGACGCTGAGGGGTGTTTTCATTACTCAATTACAGAAAAACCTAATCTAAGCATAGGTTGGTAAACAAAACTTATGTTCTCAATTTATCAACACGAAAAATATTATCTTTGTAGATATCTTTTTCTTAATGAGTACTAAATACCATTTAACTACAAGGGATTTCCATAAAATTCTATCTTAAAAAAGGTTTAAACTTAGGATTTAATGAGTTATTGACAAATCATTTTCCTAATATTGAACATACAAATAAGTCTAAAATAGAAAATCAAAGTATCCCTCACTAAGATTCTGGGTTTGTTTCTGGAAAATGGATTTTTCATTATAAACGCAACAAATCTTTGTTAACAATAAAATACTTATATTAAGTTTATAATTTAAAATTACTCAACATATCATAAAGATTTAGTGGAAAGTTTTATTCCTTATTTTGGTTGTGGAAGTAAAAATTTAAAAGGTGAAAGTACTATTGACTTCATATGTATAAAATATGAAGATTTAATAGAAAAAAAAATTATTCCATATTTCAACAACCATAAAGTTGAAGGGGATAAAAACAAATTCTATCTGACGTTAAGCTGCATAAATTTTAAAGAACGTTTAACTGAAAACGGTGTAGAAAAATCCTTGAACTAAGTCAAAAATGAAATAAAAAAGGGTTTTCCTTTTGGTTTTCGCTGGGTGGTAGGGGGAGGTGGTTTTTATGGTTTATAAAAAGGATTAGTTACTTTAAGTAATAGTATAGGTAATTTAAGTACAGGTGTTGTAACTATTTATACCTTATACATATTAATAGGTTTAATATTCTATATTACTTTATTATATATCTCTTATAATAATAACAATTTATTAATTTTAGTAATTTTTACATTATTCACATTATTAAATAATAATAAAAATAAAAATAATAAATGTTTAATTTTAAATATATTCTAACAAAAAACTTCGATGCTTTTATCTTCAATATTTTGTCTATTATTATCTAACGCCTTGTCTTCTAGACGTGATACTACAATTTTATATGCTAGAACTGGAATAATAATATTATTCTATTGTATATATTTATCTTATAATAATTTATTTATAACATATTTAGATAATGGGATAGGGTTATTTGGAGGTTTATTTTATACATCCTCTGTAACACAAATATTTCACATGTTAATATTTATTATTAGTTTATTAATATTAAATATGACAGGATTCTATCCTAGAAAACTTGTATCTAGTGAATATATGAGTTTACATAAATTATTGTTTACAAAATTACAATTTTTAAAAAACTTAGCTGTATCTAATATTATATTAAAAAAAGGAGAACAATACACAATATTAGAGTATACATTAATGTTATTATTTGTAATAATAGGAAGTGTATTATTAATATCAAGTAGTGATTTAGTTTCTATTTTCTTATCTATAG
>NW_024467385.1:0-4042 GCF_000600275.1 Aspergillus ruber CBS 135680 | reverse complement strand
TTTTTTTTTTATCCACTATATTGAATGTATAGGATATATATATATATTATAATAAATATTATTTTAATTATATAGTTTAAGGAAATAATAATAAACAAATAATAAATAGCAGCTAAAATAGAAATAACCTTTATAATTACCTGTGTAATATATATAAGTAATTATATTTTATACTATTATATAAATTTTTGTTTAATCTTACCATGGATTATCTTTTATAAACTTACAATATTATTATTTATTAATTAACCTTCCATTTGTTCTCTTAATCATAATAAGAAGTCTTTAATTGAAACAGATTGAATACAAATAGGCATTGAGCTATGAAGTATACCACAAATTTCTGAACATTGTCCAAAGAATGTACCAGGACGATTTACATAAACAGAAGCTTGGTTTAATCTTCCTGGGTATGCATCAGCTTTAATACCTAAAGATGGGCAAGCATAAGAATGTATAACATCAGCAGCTGAAATTACAAATCTAGTGTGAGTTAACTCAGGGATAACAACTCTGTTATCTACTTCTAACATTCTAAATTGACCATCTTCTAAATCACTATCTGGAACTATATATGAATCAAATTCGATAAACTCGTTATCTTCATTTGTAAAATCAGGATATTGGTAACTTCAATATCACTGGTGACCTTCTGCATATACAACTAATGAAGGATCCATAACCTCGTCCATTAAGTATAATAATTTGAATGATGGGAATGCAATTAATATTAAGATAAATGCAGGTGTAATAGTTCAGATTAACTCTATTAATGTACCATGATTCATATATTTGTGAGCTATAGGAGATTTTGTAGCTAAAAAATTTCTTATAATTACTATCATCATTCATGTAACTGTGAATAATATAATAGCTAAATAAAACATAATATTATTATGTAATTCCTCTATTCCTTCCATTTGCACTTTAGCCAAATTTATCTTTCAAATAGTAAGTCATTATGTAATTAAACGACTAAATATAATTGACCCACCTTACCTCCCTAAGGGCCCTCGGAAGGGTCCCCCGATACAATAATTTAATTCTTAATCCTCTAAATTTCTTTATGTGTTCATTTTAGCTTTAGTTTGTCTAATTAAATCTAAACCATCTTTAGTTAAATGACCTTTTTTATTCAATATATCTGCTACAAAGCAAAAGTCTTTAAAATCTTTAGCTTTTACACCTAATATATGATATTTTGAAAAGAATGCAATGATATTTTGATTTATGTCAGATAATTTAGAAACTCTAAACACTACAGCATTTTTAGAATATTTGTAAATTTTCCCGCAATTTAAATATTCAGCTATACAAGTTATTAACTGTGCATCCCGAATATGTTGATTTATTTGGAAAACTAATTCTACAATTGCATTAGAGCTTGCATTAGAGTTTCTTATTCTAACCATAACACAACCTTCCCCACTAACAAACCCTGCTAGTCATTGAGGGTTATTAATCATTATCTCTTCTTTATAAGGTCTTAAAACAGGTATTAAGTCAGGAAATGCTGCTTTAAGTCCTTCAGGTAAACCATTATTCATTGTAGCTTTTATAGCTACAATTTTTCGTAAACCCTCAGGTGTTAAATGTTCTTTATTTAATCACAACACATAAGCTTGTTTAAAAAGTTGATAATCTACAAATTTTTGTGAGATAAACGGGTATCTATCAAAATGATCTATAATAACTTGAATGTCTTTTATAGAATCAATTCTTAATTGGTATGATTCCGACCCCATTTTACTAATATGACCTGCACAAAAATAACTTTGGATTGACTCCAATATTTGTAAACCTTTTTTATGAAAATTTATTTGGAATCTAGGTTTAATAGCTCAACTTGATTTTACTTTATTACTTTTTGTAATTTTTAAAGTAAAACAACCTTCACCATCTGTAAAACCTGTTATAAAATTAGGATCTAGAATTAAATTATGTTTTATATCTAATATACTATTACATCTAGTTGTAGAGTATCATCTAGGTCTTATTACTATTTGAGTAGAAGGGATTTTGACTTGATAATTTCTTTCGAAACCCGTTAGAGTACATCTTAAATGAGGTAAATTATTATTTGATAATTTACCACATCAACTACCGTCTACTCGTTGCTCTTTTACAGAATAGCAGGAAGCTAATTCTGACTTAGATCCGCGATATTCCATTCCTCTTTCGAGAATCTTCTGACTTGTTACCTTACCTGAGTAATTACTTCAGCCACTTATAGCCTTTCGACTACAGCTTGGTATCAGAAGCTTTAGGAGGTCCCCGGAGTTTGGCAGTTTATACCCCGCTAGTGATTTCCCAGATCACATTTGAGGTGAGGCACTATCTTGGAAAAATAGACCTCAAGGAGTTGGAGCATCCAATTGTAATTGTCCTTTTAATATATCTAAAAACATTTCTTTATTTATACAATTTATTCATTTATTCTTAATTCAGTCCATGGGTCCCCTCGCCGGTGCGTCCCGCACCGCCTCTGGGCACTTAACCCTGAGGTGGGTTGCACCGCAACCCACCGAGGGGCTTGTGTTATCTACCTGGGTGAAGTGTAAAACGGTGAGGTGAAAATTTTATTAAAATACCCCCTCCGCGGTGCGGAGGGGAGGGGGGGGGGTTCAAATATACCCTCCGAGGGTAGCTACGCCCCCCACGGAGGGGTATTTTTAATTTATAAATATTAATTATAAATTAAAGAATAACCACTTCAAGATTTATAATTAAAACTATAAGTTTGTCTACTTTCGATTTTTAAAGCATTTTTTCCTAACTCAAAAGCAAAACCTAAAGTTAATACAAGGAAAAATACTAACATAATCACTAAACCATATATTTCGTTTGTATATGCACTTACCACATAAGGGTAAACTAATAATATTTCTAAATCAAATAATAAGAATAATAAAGCAAATATAAAGAAAGATATACTGAATTGTGTTCTATTCTGTCCTAAGAAAGAATGAAAACCACATTCAAAAGCACTATCTTTCTCTTGATATGGGTTATGTGGAGAAAGTATTAAATTAACTGCAAGTAATATTATAGCTAAAATCGGTATTAAAAATAAAAAAAAAGTTGTTGTTGTCATTATAAATTTTTTTATTTATATAATAAATTTAATTCACCTTATTTATTATTTTTGTTTCTAAAAGTTTATTATTATTAGTCAATATAATTATAAATAAATGTCATAATTAATGGAATGACCCCTCCGCGGTGCGTTCCGCACCGCGTTATGGGATTTTTATGTCCCAACGTAAGGAGCTACGCTCCCTGCGGAGGGGTTATATCAATTAACTTTAACAATATCAAAACTATTTTTCATATTAATATATTATTATAATTATTATTAAAACCTTATATTTTTTTTTATCTTATTATATCTTTAAATTAACAATATAACCAAATAAACCATATTATAATGTTAACCTAATACCTATATATTATTAGGTATATCCCCTCCGCGGTGCGTTCCGCACCGCGTCTGGGGATTATGAACCCTGACGTGGGAGCTACGCTACCCACGGAGGAGATATATATATTATTTTATATATCTAAATATCTTAAATTAATATAAATTGACTTAGTTTAATATTATTAAGCAATGTATAATAATAAGAAAGCCATCATTAATGCGAATAATCCAGTTGCTTCAGCAAAAGCGAACCCTAAAATAGCATATGAGAATAATTGTCCTCTTAATGAAGGATTTCTAGCAACACCTAATATTAATGCACCGAAAACAACACCGATACCTACACCAGCACCGATTAAACCAGTAGTAGCCATACCTGTTCCAATTATTTTAGCTGCTTGTATCATAGAATAAATATTTTTGGCGTACAGCCATTTAAGCAAGGTAACCTCAACTAATAAAGATATAAGTTACTTATATTATTACATTTAGAAGTTCTATTACTGACTATATTTATAAATA
This sequence comes from Aspergillus ruber CBS 135680, assembly GCF_000600275.1. Classification (NCBI taxonomy): domain Eukaryota; kingdom Fungi; phylum Ascomycota; class Eurotiomycetes; order Eurotiales; family Aspergillaceae; genus Aspergillus; species Aspergillus ruber. The sequence continues at coordinate 99 of NW_024467385.1, read as the reverse complement.
TTATTCAATTTGCCATTTCACTGTATAATAATTGAACTTATTAAGTTTCATAGACATGACCCCTCGGTGGGTTGCTTTGCAACCCACCTCTGGGTTCCT
>NW_024467384.1:0-5023 GCF_000600275.1 Aspergillus ruber CBS 135680 | reverse complement strand
GCTAATGTTAGTGGGTCATGTGATTTAGCGGGACTCGGTAAGGGGGCTCCGGGGCCCTCCGAGCGCTAAAGCGGGGCCCTCCGACCTACGACCTCAAAACATGGTATTGTAAGTGCCGGAAGCCGCTAAATGAGTCATGTGACTTACTAGCGCGGCACCGCACCTCTAGAACGATGCCACCCGACCTGTAACCTGAGGATACGCTCTGCCGGGTTGGCGGTCTACCATGGTACGGATTTATGCTGTGCAGTTATGCAGTTATGCACTGCAAGATAAGCCAATCACATCTGGCTGAGCCGCTATCAAGCTAGATCGGCCGAGGTCCATAACAGATAGTTAACACTCACCTGTGATAATGTAAGCATAAGGGGGAAAAAAAATTTACGTATAATGGAAAGCTTATTACCTTCAATCGCTCGCTCGGTGGAAACATACAGTCCAGGACTTGCTGCCTCGCTAGTGGTCACCACCCAACCAGATGACATGTAGCTCATAGGGCAGGCAAGGCTGACTTTGGCCAACACATTCCCATTAGTATAACCGCATAACCTGGTTTCCCTCCAAAAAGCTCTGCATCAAAGACCTCATATCCTTTGCCCGATGGGAATCCCTGGGTCTTCCATGTTCCTCCTGGCTCTTGCCATGCGAGTCCTGCTCCGCGCCTGCCATTCTCCAATCTTGATCCATCTGACCAGATTGCTGGTCCAGGAGAGAGAGATTGCGCTGCTGCTAGGGCCTCTGGACCTGGTAGTACCTCTATTTTACCTGGGAACTGACTACTGGTTGTCTGTATCGTGCTTTCAAAGCCCTCGGTTGGGTCCCCTGGTAGGATATTGGCTAGTCGTCGAGCTAGATGTTGCCACAGGGACCATGGGCCCGGGTTGCTGCTGTCAGCTCATCTCTGGTTCCCTGCGGTCTGCTCCCTGGGCTGGGCGTGTTGCTCCCCTTCTCGGAAGCTCACTGGGAGGATCTTCTTAGCTGGGTGGTTTTCTGGTAAGCTGAGTAGTCGGGTAGTATATCTCAATTTTTGGACCTCTAATAGGGCCTCTGCTGGTGTTAGGCCTGCTTCACGAACTAGTGGCCCTACAGGAGTTGATATTAACATCCCAGTGATAGCACGGGCCTGTCGATTTATCATCAGCTGTATGCCCGCTAGCCGATCCTTCTGGCCCTGCCACCAGAGATCTGCTCCATATAGAGCTACTGGTTGCACTGCTGCCGCTTGGGCCTGGCGAGCTAACCCTGGGGCGAGTCCGTGACTCTGGCATAGGCGTTGTACTCTGTTTTCTGCAGCCCGTGCCTTGCGCATACAGGTCTGATAGTGGGCTTTGAGATTCAGCCCAGAATCAAGCCAGACACCAAGCCATCGTGTTGCCTCCAGATTGGAGGGCACGCAGTGGCCATCTACTTTCACTCGTGCTCGCTTAATCTGATCTTGCATTGAGGTAAACTAGCGAGAATTATGCTATTGCGGATGCGGATTTGCCGCAGCCTAAGTGGAGGTATGAGACTTCTCTGTTGAGAGCTAGCCAGCGCTGAGGGTTCACGGTGCGGCTCAATGAATCGGATCTCATGGACGTGGTGTAATTAGCTGAGTAGCTCCACTATTTATGTATGGGTGGGATTCTACGTATATGTAACTATCACAATAGTTAACTATCCTGCATTTCCAATTTCTAAACTTTTGTTTCAGCTCCATAATCATACTTCCTCTCTCTTCCCACGGCTGACCCTCAAATATTTGTGCCCCATTATCTTTTACCCTTTCAACACCGAAATACCAGAATGTTTGATGACGGAGTACGTACACTTCTATCAAGCACTTAAAGCCACTCCATTAATAAAAAAAATAAAATAAAATAAAGAAAAATACAGAGCTTCAATTTTGGTGATGCCAAGGCTTTGACTCACAAAATTGTCTTCCGATCTAAGGAAAAATGGTCACGTTGTAATCAAGGGCAATCCGTGCAAAATTGTCGATATGTCCTCCTCGAGGACTGGCAAGCACGGACAATCTAAAACTCATATTAATGGGGTTAATATCTTCACAGGCAAAAAATTTGAAGATATTTTTATTCAGAGCCAAACTGTCGATGTCCCAATTGTTCGGAGAAATGAATATAAGCTGGTTTGTCTTCATCCTTTGATAAGGCCCATACAACAGTTATGTATACTGATAGATTTCCTAGGACGGATCTCATGATGGATATCTTGTGTTGAGAGATATTGATGGCAATACCAAAACTGATATTGCTATACCTGAAGATGATACGGGTGTTACTATTATGAACTATCTTGATAGTGGTGATGCTTGCAGTATGTTATTTAAAATCTCTTATCCCCTGGGAACCTGCTAAATGGCTGTCTCTAGAAATTACCGTTCTCGAAGCTCTGAATGAACAAGCATGTATTGAGACCAAGGACGCATAAAACATGAAACCCGGTTTCATACTTCTTGAATGAAGAGAATGATATGCCACGATTGAGACGGATGCGTTGGCCAGGGTTGGAAATTCCAATCGTGGTCTAGGATTTCTGCCTATTCATATTGAGAATACGTTTTATAAATTTTAAAGCAATTATCGTGGATTTCCTGATGGGATAGATGTCCCTTCTGCTCTACCGTTGATCAACTTGCACCATGGTCCCCAATCCATTAATTCTTGTTCTGAACCTGCTTGCTCATCCGTTGAATACTATGGCCACATCGGTAAAGAGAAAAGGGCACAGGAGCCATCAGAGTAGCAATACAAGAGGTTTCATTGAGGAACGAAAGAACGGATGTCGGATTGGGTAGCTTTATATACATGTGTACGCCGTGCAGGGTAGATATCTGATGAAAGTCGAGGTGGATCAATAGCTGGTCCGATTACCGAGGCCGACAGATCCCTCATATACGGACACACACACTCGTTTAGATAGCCAAGCACTCATTCTACCACCTATGGTGTCTATAGATATCAATGTCACCCTCCGTGTAATCTAAATTTCCTCTTCATAAATAGCCTCGTGCAGTCCGGATAATCGACTCCCCGACTTCCCCAACTCGGAGTTAGCCGCCTTGTTGGTTTATCCGTTTCAATATCCTATTGGAAATCCACCGATCATCCCCCTTACTAACCATATCGCTTATGCGACAGGCACAGTCTGATAATATTTTCAAGATAACAGACAAATGAAGGCGGTTGGCTGCTGTCTCTTAGTCTTGTAACTGGTAATTGTAACGGCTTGACTCAGCACCTTTATCAGCAAACACCATCAACACGGGTGTACGCAGCCCACGCGAGCTTTCAAATAAGCTCATGTGAGATGAACCAGTAGCACGTGACTGCCAATATCATTATTAAGCAAGGACGGCTCGCATGACCTTTAAAATATCATACAGATACACCTGTAATTCATTTTCCATGATTACCTCTCACTGCTCATAATATTCCGAACGATTTAAGCAATTCACAAGTGGGTTAATATCAATTTCATCATATTACCAATTTTACATCAAGATGGACGTTAATAATTCTACCATTGACATGAATGAGCTTTCTGGACTGGATCTCGATGCTGAAGCGGATATTGAGGTGAGAAACAACTCCATAATTAGCTAAGTGGTATTTAACTGCTTACTAACTACTTGATACAGGAACTGAAACCAGCTATACCAATTCCACTTACTAGTGCTAAAGGACCTGGCCTTACAACGCTCAAAATTGAGTATAATGATGACCTACCAGAGTATCCAACAAGTCATATTGATGGATATTCATATGTTGTTGCATCAAGAGGGCGATCACAGCTTGAAATGGAGCAACTTGCACATGACGTGAGTGACCATAATGTATTTTATGACCAATTGCTAAGTATACATTAGATCCAATATGCAAAACGACTGCAATATGGACAGAAACGACCAGTCTATTGCCCTTTTTTTAGATGCCATGTCAAAAAATGGACCTGGAAATGCTCTGGAATCTATGCATGTGAATTTCTGAACTCATTCCTTCAATCCCGTCATCATACCTTTGTTGATGATGTTATTTGGCAAGAAATCCAAAAGTCTCAAAAGGATATTCAGCTCTTAGAGTCTGACCTTGGCAGACGGAATGCATACAGGTACCCAACTGCTTCTTAACTGGCTACAGACTGGTTACTAACTGCTTTTAGCTACTATCGATCCAAAGTTGCTTTCTTTGAGAAAGGCCTTGCCTGTATTGACCAACACCCTTCTTGTAAACCAGTTTTCAAGAGATACAGCCAAATGGTTGGTTTGAAATATCTCATAGGTGTTTATCAGGCGGTTTCTAACTATTTCAGAATGTTCATGGCGAATATGATCCTTATATTGGCTGTATAAATGAATCGTATGGTGTCTTGACAAAACATCATAGAGGAGCAATTCAAGGCCATACAGTGATTAACTTGCAGTTTCTTGAAGATCTCTTTAATAAAGAGATTATACCAGCGACTGAAGAGTGTGGTGTTTTTGAATCATTGTCATCCCGACGAAAATACTGTGGTAGGTACTTATCAGCCACTTGGCAACTGGTCACTAACTGCTTCAAAGGCCGGGATCATCCTCAAGGATCAGGTCGATTGCAACATACACCTTGTGATGTTATCTTCAATGCTCTAGTCCCAGTTGATATAGGCCAATGCCCATATATATTATTCACATCACATGGTGTGCATAAACACCCACCACCACCCCCAACCAAAGCACCAGAGCGGATCTTACAGGGAGTGAAAAGGATCATACAGCAGATCCGTGATCCAAGTTTAACCACTGGTAAGTACTTCATAAGTGCCTCTTAACCATTTGCTAAACAGTCATTCAGCACAATTCCTGCGAAATCCACAGCTAGAGGCCTTTTGTCAGCAGCATAATGCTTCTACATTGACAGAAATCCACTCAAGCTTCTGTAATAAAGATCGAATTGCAGCAATTATCCAAAAACAGCGCCTGCTTTCATATCCAAGCGGGCAGGATGTCAATGGTCTCATTTTCCTTGAAAACACTGATCAACAT
>NW_024467383.1:0-5066 GCF_000600275.1 Aspergillus ruber CBS 135680 | reverse complement strand
TATAGGATTTCTACTTACAATAGTAAATACACCTAATAAAATTGAAACTAAATAAATAATATCTACAAATCCTATTTTGAATCCATTAGTAATATAATCATTTAATAAAAAAATATTATTCATATATAAAATCTTTAATCTGTCATAATTTTATACAAATATAAAATATCCAGATAGGATTAAGTGAAGTTTAGGAAGAAAAGGAATCGAACCTTCGATGACCTATAGTCATTGAGTTTACAGCTCAACCCGTAAACCAACAAACGGACCCTTCCTTATATATTTGTCTTTTTAAGGATTTGAACCAGTAGGAAAAAAAAATTCCTATTTACCTCTAAAGATTATAATTGTTATTCATCCCGTGCAATTTCCATTAGGATGGACACTTATCCACAACTTTGCCACGAGTAATTTATTAAAATTAATCTCTAGATTTAATTGTTGTAGTTAATTAAGTTATTAAATATCTTCCTTTGTAAGGTCTATTATTTTAACCTGTTAATTTCTTTTTGATTACCTAATCCCATTGTCATAATTTTAGGATTTCTATTATAAGTGCAAACCCCCGGAAACCACTTTTCGTCTCAAACATAGACTTCTTATGAGCTTATTTTTGGAATCGAACCAAATTAGGGATATAAATGATCCCACACTCCTTAGAAAAAGCTACAGTGGGGTTATGACTGAGGATAATTCATCCCGTGCAATTTCCATTACACGAACCGTATTTCGACTTAACACCAATCAGAGTCATGCATACGAAAATTAAACCTACGTATTTATATACCTGATTATATATATTAATACGTAAATTAATCAAACTTATTGCACATACTCCTTTCAGCGCCTGACGAGTGGTTAGTACCTAGCTGAGATTAGATTCACCGTGACGTTGGTGATTCACGATTACTAGTAATTCCTTATTCATGTAGTCGAGTTACAGACTACAATCCATATTATATCCAATTTTGGGGATTAGCTCCATTTCACAATATTGCATCCCTTTGTTAAGGCGTATGTGGCACGTCTATAGCCCACAGTATTTAGGCCATGATGACTTGTCTTAATCCCTATTACCAGTCCAATATAACGGCGTTCCACTCTATGTATATAAATAAAGTGAGGGTTTTCGTTAATTTGAGGAGTTAACCAAATCTCACGACATTAACTAAAGACAGCCGTGCAGCGCTTGTAACAATTTTATTGTTATTCAAACTGTGGTAAGGTTTTTCGCGGGTTATCGAATTAAATAACATACTTCACTACTGGTTTCAGAAACGGTCTAATGATTTCAGTTTATATGTTGCCATATTACTCTTGAGGTGGAATGCTTACACTTTCATTTATAGACTAAATATATTTTCTAGTCTATGACATTCATCATTTTCTGCTTGGACTACTAGGGTATCTAATCCTTATTGCTACCCAAGCCTTCGTCCCTCAACGTCAGTTTTTACATAGAAGGACGCCTTCGCCGTTATCAGTCCTTCTGGTATTAAAATATTCTATCACTACTCCAGAAATTCTTCCTTCTCTTATAAAACTCTAGTAAAAAAGTACTCATTTAGAGTTTAATTTACCGTCTAGGTACCCTTTAAACCTAATAAAGATGACTAACACTAGTCTTTTACGTATTACCGCGACTGCTGGCACGTAATTTGGTCAAGACTTATAAATAGGAAATTGTCATTATCATTATCCTATTTAGAACTTTATACGAGTAAATCGTTAATGTATTATTTTAATACATTTTTTCATTCTTCCAAGTTACTGGTTCAGCCTTTCGGCCATTGACCAATATTCCTCACTGCTGTACTAAAACGCATTGGGGTTTTTTCAGACCCAATGTGGTCGATCGACCTCTCAGTCACGACTACGGTTATTAGCTAGAAAAGTCATTACCTTTCCTACTACTCACCGGGATAAAGATTAACATCTTAAAGCGGACCTTTTATTCCTTTCTTTATATAAGGGATTTTTCCCTTACTTTTAGGTAGCCAAATTATCTTATACTCACCTGTACACCACTACTTCGCTCCCCGCAGGGAGCGAAGTCGTTCGATTAGCATGTGTCAAGTACTTGGACAGCGTTCAATCAGAGCCATCATCAAACTCAAAAAAAAATTTTTTTAGTTTGGTATATATACCTAATATACCTATATTGCATGGTACACACTATATTGATTTTTTAAGATATAATTAAGCCAGTTCCTGTCTTAATTTTAATAATTCTAAATTAAAACTTACCATAGGGTTATTGTTCGCAATTATTAATTATAATTATTAGTTTCTGTTAAAATCCTTATATTATTATAAAGCGTCGCCTATGGCGATGCATATATGGCTAATAAGTTTCGGACTTTCCTTTTTCATAAATTTTTATATCTTTTTTTATTTTTAAACCTACCCACCCTACCTTTTAATTTTTTTTAATTATATAAATTTATATTTAACTAAATTAATGCTACAACATAGTAAACTACAAAAACTTTATTCACTCTAAACACATCATTATATCCCCTCGCCGGGTTGCTTCGCAACCCCCACCTCTTATTTGAAGTGTACCAGAGGCGGTGCGGAACGCACCACCGAGGGGTTAGATAACTTATTCAATATTATAACTTCTTAATGATCTACGATTGGCAATTACACAAACAAGGATATATGTTTTAAACTTCTATTGAAGATGCTAGAACTTTGGGCGACTATATAACGCCTCCTTTCGTTGGCTATTGGACTATACTTTACGCTTATAGAGTATTTCCCGTGTGTATTCATATCTGTCCTACAAGTGTTTTCCATAATTGTGGCTTACTTTCATGCTTAATAGTTTTTAAGAATATTTCACCGTTACTGTGCAAGTATCCACCGCTGTCTGTCCACCAATCCGGACTAAGATACTTGTTAAGGATGATTGGACTCTTCCATCCAACAGAATAGTAATTATCCTTAATACTTGTTGGTTTGACCTCAGTACTGCACATCTAACCGGCCACATGAGCCGTTTAAAAGGTTCCTGAGTTAACACCACCACAATATAAGCTATTGGTTTTAGCTAACTTGAGGTATGATACGCTCTTATTAAGGGACTATTCGCGGAGCACTCTGATTACCAAGTCAGAGTCGCTCTACAAACGCACAACCATCTAGTCTCTGCTCTTTTACACCTGGTCGGTTCGGAAGTTGCTCTTTTAATAGGGTGCAGCTACGCTTCTAATTTACTATGGATAACGGCACCTCTCTACACAAGTTGCGTTTTAAAGGGCTACCCCCAAATACATCGAGTCGATGATTTAGATCCGCGAAGGTCCATTTTCTCTTCCGAAAAATCCTGTGACTTATTACTTATCATGCACACATTACTGCACATGGTTCAGCTTTTGCTTTCGCAATACTGTTTCGTACCACAGGCTTTAGGAGTTGCCCGGAATTTGATTGTGCTAGAAAACTAGTGGGGGCTGACCCTGACCCTCACTTTCTTCTGAATAATTAAAATTAGTAGGATAGTGTGGTTATAATATTGAAGTAATAGAAAGTTATATTTTTGATAAATCTTGTGATTATTTCCATGACTATAAAGGATATGACTTTTATTAAAGATAATTCTTCAAGTGCTATGCGTGTAATGCATAAATACTTTTAAATACATTATATGGTAGATTAGGAATGAAAAATTAAGTTGGAAAATTTGTTTACGGATATGTATATCAGCCATAAACTGATAATTTTCATATCATTGTAAAAATATAAATTAAGAGTTAAAAGTTAACTATAAATTTATTCGGTACTATTTGTCATTAGAATCTAAAGATCTAAGGTACTTATTTCAGATTTTAATGATCTAATTTTTATTAAACCCTCTTCTGTTAGGTCTTGATTGGTTAAACATTATTTTATTTGATGTTATCATAACACGTGGTTCACGTGTCTCAGGATTAATTATTGCTTTGCTTGGTTGGTTTTTCTTATCCGTGTAATTCAATAGCATCTTTAATATAAGAACAAGTTAATATAACGAAAACTTGAGCTTGGATAAAGGCTATGGCTAACTCTAAACCAGAGAAAGCGATAATGAAAGCTAATGGAATTAAAGCTAAAATAAAGAAAATAAAACCAGAACACATTATGTTGAAAGTGAAACCACTTAAAATGCTTAATAACATGTGTCCAGATAATCGTCCCACAAATTTTTCCTTTTCGCTTAACACTCTATCAGTTGTTAAACTTTTTGTTATTTTTAGTAATTTCATACTTTATATATTTTATATGATTTACCCTTTTAACAAATAAGATCTAAATTAATTTAAATTTGTGTACACCTTTAAAAGGATTTGTTCTATTTTCTTTTAAATATAAAGAAATACTAGGTTGACGATAACCTAATGCTCTAGCAGTAGCTCCTATCGTTGGATAGACTGTCACCTCATTAGTTACGACATTTGTAACCTCAACTCTTTTAGATGTTTTTTGAACTATCTGTTTGTTTACTGAATCAGAATTTTCATTATTATCATTCAGTAATTTGAATGTATATCTATTTAAAACTGGGTTATCTTGGTTTAAATAAACATAATGTAAAATATATCTTCTATCTATTCCTAAAGCACGAGCAGTCGCTCTTACTGAATGATAAGAAGTAGTAGTATTTGTTTCTAAGTCAGTAACCTCAACTTTAATATTTTTGGATTGAGCCTCAGATAATTTAGCTAAAGTTTCAGGTGATCTTTGAGATGCAGCTGCACGCATATTTTCGATAGTGGCTTCTGAATGAGTTCAACCTGATCCACGTGAAGGGCTTCCAGGTGTTTTCAAAATATTATATTCTGGTTCATGTATTTCAAAATAATATTTTTCTTTTGACATAATACTATTTTTGTCACAGAATTCTAAAATAGTAAGGGTGAAGCTTTGATAACCGTGTTTTAATAATGCTGAATTAATTGGCATATTATTATATTTCATTAGTCTATTTGCGTTATAATATTCCATTAATCTACGTCTTAAATCAACAGAACTTCCTACGTATTTTTTTCCATTTAATTTATTAGTTCACATATAGATTCCTG
>NW_024467382.1:0-7212 GCF_000600275.1 Aspergillus ruber CBS 135680 | reverse complement strand
TTGTTTTTTAACAATTTGATGATAATATAGATAAACTTTGCAAAAAGTATATTTATAAATGAGCTTGTGAATTAAAAATAAAATATTTAATATTATATAAAATGAGAATTTTAAAAAATCATCCTTTATTAAAGTTATTAAATTCATATTTAATAGATTCACCACAACCTTCTAATATAAGTTACCTATGAAACTTTGGATCTTTATTAGGTTTATGTTTAGGTATACAAATAGTAACAGGTGTTACATTAGCTATGCACTATACACCTAGCGTGTTAGAAGCATTTAATTCTGTAGAGCATATTATGAGAGACGTTAACAATGGTTGATTAATACGTTACTTACATGCTAACACAGCTTCAGCTTTCTTCTTCCTGGTGTACTTACACATAGGTAGAGGTTTATACTACGGATCTTACAAATCACCTAGAACTTTAACATGAGGTATTGGTACAGTAATCCTTATCGTTATGATGGCTACAGCCTTCTTGGGTTATGAACATAGCCCAAAATGGTTTAATATAAGTATTTCCTTTGCAATTATTTTAATCCTTGTATATTATACTATACAAAATTTAGTTATAAAAAATAAGGTATTAATATACCCAATAGGAAATAGTATGAAAAATACAAAGTATAATAAATTAAATAAGTCAACATACTATTTAAATAAAAGAAGATATAGTACAATTCCTTCTTCAAATAATAGTATTGAATTTTCTTATTCTGAAAGGTTAAATTCAATAATTAAAGAATTAGGTCTAAATCCTGTGTATATTTTTGAAAACCTAGATTCAGAAAATATTAGAAAACAAATATTAAATGAGACTAAAGGTTTAAGTGGAATATACATGATAGTTAATAAAATAACTAAAGATTACTATATAGGTTCTGCGGCAACTAATAGATTTTATGCTAGATTCAGCAACCATCTAATTTATTTCAGAGGTAGTAAAATAGTTAAATCAGCAGTAAAAAAATATAAATTAGATAATTTTGCTTTAATTATATTAGAATTATACCCTAATATAGTTACTAAAGAAAATAATAAGGAATTGTTGGATTTAGAAGATAAATATCTAAAATTGTTATTACCTAATTATAATATTTTAACTGAGGCAGGTTCTAGTTTTGGTTATAAACATACTGAAGTTGACCGTCAAAAAATGAAAGATATTTATACTGACGCAAGACGGGAAATGGTAGGTAGTTTAAACAGAGGTAAAAAGCTTTCTCCTGAAACAATAGAGAAAATGAGAGAGAAAGCTTTAAATAGATCTCCTATGTTAGATGAGATTAAGAAAAAATGTATTGCACATACAAGACCTGTAGTTTTATATAATCTTAATGGAACTGTTTACGGTGAATATTCTACTATTTTAGATGCAGCTAATTCTATAAACTGTGGTGAAAAAACTATCAGAAGAGCACTAAAAACAGAAAAAGGATTAGTAAAAAGACAATGAATAGTAAAAGATTTGTCAACTAAATAGTTATCTTATTATCAATAATTTATTATACTTCATTTTTATATTAAATCATAGTCCCGCGAGTAACAATCTTTCTGCAATTTTTATAGAAAAAGAAAGATTAAAGTGGTATATCCCGACGGGGATATAGAATAGTCTTTAAGATTATTTGGCGATGTTAGTGAAAACGATCAAAGAAGTTTCACAAGCTTTAAGATCGTCGGTCATATAAATGGTCGCGACAGACTGGGTCACTAATGGGTGGCTGAAATGCTGCTTAATGCACAGTCGGAACTTTTAGTTAAAAAGTATTTAACTAATAGGATATACGAATTCAAAGTTATTCTAGCTTATTGTTGATATATATTTAGGTGTAGATGGTTTATTAATATATTTTATATTATTAACCACAATAATAAGTAAGTTAGTATGTTTTACCTTATGGTCAAATGAGTTTATGAGGTGCTACAGTTATTACAAATCTTATGAGTGCTATACCTTGAATAGGTCAAGATATTGTTGAGTCAAAAATTATTACAATAATTTTTAATTTATGTTTTGGTGTTGTTATTTTATTTTCAATTGTAGCTGTTCACAAGTATCTGGTTTCGCAGCATTTAAATGTTAGAGCTGGCAAAGCTTCCTTACCTACAATAGGAGTTATTCATAATAATGCCTTAAAAAAAAATAATAAAACTTTAAGATCGGATAAACAAGAATATATTTCAATTCCTTCATCTTTTTTAGCTTTTTTAGTAGGATTAATAGATGGAAATGGATATATTCAAATAAGTAAAACATCAAAAGGATTTATAACAATGAAATTAGTTATATCTCTACATTTAGAAGATCTTTCTACTTTAGAATATATTCATTCTGTTTTAAAATTAGGTAAGATAAATATTTATAAAGATTTAAGAAGCCCTACTTGCAAATTAGTTATTAATAAAACTGATCTACAAGAAGTATTGTTTCCATTGCTTATATATAATAACATATTTTTCTTAACTGATACTAGAGTAGATCAATTTAATTTAGCTATGTATATATTAAAAAATGATATTAAATTGTATAATGAAATTCATAATATAAATAACATACCAACTATTTTTGAAATTCCTAAAAATCCATTTGATTATACATTATTACATTTTTTTAGAAATTGAATTGTAGGATTTACATGTTCAGAGGGTTCTTTCTTTAAAAGTAATAATGAGGGTTGTTTTCAATTAAAACAAAAAATACATTATAATTTATTTGAGGCTTTAAAACTAATATTTGATACAAATAGAAAAATAGATATAACCAATAACTATAATCAATTTGGTGTTAGTTCTAAATCTGATATACAAAAAGTTATAAATTACTTTTCATTTTCAGGTTTACATCCTTTAATAGGATTAAAATATATACAATACGTTAATTGATTAAATAATTTGCGTGAAAGTTCACGTTATAGCAGTTTAAATTATCCTCAATTATAGATTAATCTTGTGATACTCTACTACACCAAAAACATGAATTAATAATTGTAATGGGCTCCTTAAAATCATCTTCATATAAGAAGATGAATTTTAGAGGCAAATGGGGAAAATTACAAGGACATTTAATAAATTACCTCCGGTTTATTAGATTATTTGTAGCGAAGTTTAATCCGGTATACATAAAAGGATTAAGAACGTTCAACGACTAATGGGTGAGTTATACCAACAATAAGCTCAACACGATACCCCCAAAATCTTCGCATTCTTGCGATGGTTTAAGATATAGTCTAAATACACCCTAAAGGGTGTAAAGTATAAGTTAAATATTATACGTATTACTTTTGTCATATGAGGAGGTTTATACACAGATGAACCACAATACGGTGACGTATTGTTAAAAATCCTGCTTAATGCTGAGAGATCCCCAATTTTAGGATTTGTATACGACTTATTCTTTCTAATAATATTATTAATAGGCGTGAAAATTGCAATGACAAGGGGAAAATCAGCAGGGGTGAGAAGTATACATACTTCAGAAGCCTCTCAGAGACTACATGCAGGAGATCTCACATATGCCTATTTAGTAGGATTGTTTGAAGGTGATGGTTATTTTTCCATAACAAAAAAAGGTAAATATTTAACATACGAATTAGGTATTGAATTGTCTATTAAAGATGTACAGTTAATTTACAAGATAAAAACCATTTTAGGTGTAGGTACTGTAAGCTTTAGAAAAAGAAATGAAGTAGAAATGGTAGCTTTAAGAATAAGGGATAAGAACCATTTGAAAAATTTTATATTACCTATATTTGATAAATACCCTATGTTTTCTAATAAGCAATATGATTACTTAAGATTTAGAAATGCATTACTTTCAGGTATTATTTATTCAGAAGATTTACCTGAATATACTAGAAGTAATGAACCAATAAATTCTATAGAATCTATTATTAATTCATCTTATTTTTCTGCTTGATTAGTAGGATTTCTAGAAGCTGAGGGTTGTTTTAGTGTTTATAAATTAAATAAAGACAATGATTATTTAGTAGCTAGTTTCGATGTAGCTCAAAGAGATGGAGATCTTTTAATATCTGCCATTCGTGAATATTTATCTTTTACCACTACTATATATCTAGATAAAACTAATTGTTCAAAATTAAAAGTTACAAGTGTAAGATCAATAGAAAATATTATTAAATTTTTACAAAATGCACCTGTAAAGTTATTAGGTAATAAAAAATTACAATATTTATTATGATTGAAACAATTACGTAAAATATCTAGATATTCAGAAAAAATAAAAATACCTTCAAATTATTAAATGAGATCATGATATAGTCCGATCAATAAAGAGATTTATTGAGTGTAGTGAGAGGATTTAATATTTATTAAATCTGGAGCTACCAACACAAATGCTCTGTAAACAATGCAACACTAAATAGATTCTTTGCATTACATTTCTTATTACCTTTCGTATTAGCTGCATTAGCTTTAATGCACTTAATAGCAATGCACGATACAGTAGGATCTAGTAATCCTTTAGGTATCTCTGGTAATTATGACAGATTACCTTTTGCTCCTTACTTCTTATTTAAAGATTTAATTACTATCTTTATTTTCTTTATAGTACTATCTGTATTTGTTTTCTTTATGCCTAATGCTTTAGGAGATAGTGAAAACTATGTTATGGCTAACCCAATGCAAACTCCACCAGCTATCGTTCCAGAATGATATCTTTTACCATTCTATGCAATTTTAAGATCAATACCTAATAAATTATTAGGTGTTATTGCTATGTTTGCTTCTATTTTAGCATTAATGGTTATGCCATTAACTGACTTATCTAAATTAAGAGGAGTACAATTCAGACCTTTAAGTAAAGTAGCTTTCTACGTTTTCGTAGCTAACTTCTTAATATTAATGCAAATAGGTGCAAAACACGTTGAAACACCATTCATTGAATTTGGACAAATTTCAACTGTTTTATACTTTGCACACTTCTTTGTTATAGTACCTGTAGTTAGTCTTATCGAAAATAGTTTAGTAGAGTTAGCTATTAAAAAATAATTATTAATATCTTACTTAGTCCCTCACCCCTTGAGGGTGACCAATCCCTATAGCGGGTTAGTATATAAATATATTAATTATATACTTATATATTAACTAATAGGGAATAGGAGCTTGAGCAGAGGGTTCTGCGTTTCGATTGCAAATCGAAATAAAGGGATTCGAGTTCCCCGAGCTCCTTAGTATATCAATTTCATATAGCACATTCCCCTCGGCGGTGCGGAACGCACCGCCTCAGGGACCAAAAAATAACCCCTCGGTGGGGATTATATCAACTACTTCGTCGCCCCGGAGGGCGAAGTTTTTCCCTTTATTATTTAAAACTTTATAAAAATCCTGTACTAAATTTATAAGTAAATAGGATTATATAGCACCTACTTCAAAATTAAAAGCTAACTTAACTATACTATTAGGTAAGATACAATTTAAAAAACGGATTAAAACTATATAATGTAAATATATATATATACATATATAATACATTTATAAAATAGTAGGTAATATATATATATAAATATATATATTTTATTTTTAGCTTATTAAAACATAAAGATAAAAATATATGATATATAATAAAAAATACTGCACGTTATTAAATATCCAATATTTATATCATATATAAATTTTATTTATGGAAAGGAATAAAAACAAAATGTTAAATTATTTAATTTCAATAATTGAAGGATTATTAGTAATTGTTCCTGCTTTATTATCTGTTGCGTTTGTAACAATATCGGAAAGAAAAACTATGGCTAGTATGCAAAGAAGATTAGGTCCTAACGCAGTAGGATATCTAGGATTATTACAAGCATTTGCTGACGCTTTAAAATTATTATTAAAAGAGTATGTAGCACCTACACAAGCTAATATTATTCTATTCTTCCTTGGACCAGTACTAACTTTAATTTTCTCTTTACTGGGTTACCTAGTAATTCCTTTTGGTTCAGGTATATTTATATCTGACTATAGTTTAGGTTTATTATATATGTTAGCTGTAGGTTCTATATCTGGATATGGTATATTATTAGCTGGATGATCAGCTAATTCTAAATATGCATTTTTAGGGTCTTTAAGAAGTACGGCTCAATTAATAAGTTACGAATTAGTATTAAGTTCTGTTATATTAATAGTTTTATTATTAACGGGTAGTTTTAATATTATTACTATAATAGAATCACAAAGAGTAGTAAATTTATTATTCCCATTATTTCCTTTATTTATAGTATTCTTTATTAGTTCTATAGCAGAAACTAACCGTCCTCCTTTTGATTTAGCTGAGGCTGAATCAGAACTTGTTAGTGGTTTTATGACAGAACATTCTGCTAGTATTTTTGTATTCTTCTTCTTAGCTGAATATGCTAATATTGTATTAATTTGTGCTATGAATAGTATTTTATTCTTAGGAGGTTATTTAAGTATTATTCCTTTAGATTTAATTATAAATATTTTAAATTTATTTTTTGATGTAAATAATTCTATTTTATATGATATATTTGTTAATATATCTTCTTCTTCTTTAAATTTAGCTATTAAAACATCTTTCTTAATATTCGTATTCATTTGAGTTAGAGCTTCTTTCCCTAGAATACGTTTTGATCAATTAATGTCAGTATGTTGAACTGTTTTATTACCTATTGTTATAGCTTACGTTATATTAATGCCTTGTATCGTATATGGTTTAGGTATAATACCAATAAATATATCTTTATTATAAATAATATGATGTCAATAATTATGATAAAACTACAATTGTTAAAACAATTAAACTTTAATGATCCTAAATTACTAGTATTTGCTAGTCCCCTCTCTGGGGTCCTGTAGCCGCCCTTAGGGCGGGGTCTAGTTCCCTGCGACCCCTGGCTCTGCAGGCGTACTACCTGTCCGTCGGACTAGTATAGTTACTCTATTTATTTATTATTTTCTATTGAATGATTTAGACTGTTTAAATTGTACAACTAAAAAGTAAATTAATTTTCTAATTTAATCGTTAAGTATAGTTATAAATATTTAATAATAATTATGTTTTATTAACGTAGCAAAAAAGTGTAGAATAAATTGTGGATCACATTTATTTGAGGGATAGGTGGTGGGTATTTTAATATGAAATTTCTCTTCCCCGAGGGGTCTAGTGTTTCAGATTTATAATATTACTTTTTATATACTTTATAAAAATTTTTATAAACTTTTTTTTT
>NW_024467381.1:0-7578 GCF_000600275.1 Aspergillus ruber CBS 135680 | reverse complement strand
TTTTTTTTTTTTAACGAAAAAACTTAATTCTTCTTTTTTTGTTAGATCAATTAACAAAATCATATGTGAGAGGATTTTCCTCATCAGCTAAAAAAGAAGATATTGCATCGGTAAATACTCAATCATCTTTTTTAACTTTAAAACAACCTACAGAATGACAAGAAAGATGATTCTTATCATCTAATGCTAAAGACATTGGGACTTTATACTTAATGTTTGCATTATTCTCAGGTTTATTAGGTACAGCATTCTCTGTACTTATAAGATTAGAGTTATCTGGACCTGGTGTTCAATACATTGCTGATAATCAATTATATAATAGTATAATTACAGCTCACGCCATAATGATGATTTTCTTCATGGTTATGCCTGGTTTACTAAGTGGTTTCGGTAATTTCTTATTACCATTATTAGTAGGGGGTCCAGATATGGCATTCCCTAGACTAAATAACATTAGTTTCTGATTATTAGTGCCTAGTTTACTATTATTTGTATTCTCTGCAACAATAGAAAATGGAGCAGGTACAGGATGAACTCTTAAGGATAGGGAGTTGCTTAGGGGTGACTCTAAGGCAATAAAACTCTTTTCGATGCGTGAACTTCTTCTAGAATTTTATTTAAATAAAATTCAGGTTATAGACTACCTATGCTTAATATTAAATTTAGCGTGTGTAAAAATGTCTATTTCATGGAGAAAATACGCCTGGGTAGGAAAAAATTATTCTACCCATCAGAGACTAAACAAAGAGTATCTTAATAACAATAACAACAAATATGATAAAATTTGATTTGAGCAATGATTAGTTGGTATGACAGATGGTGATGGTACATTCCATATAGCATATCAAAATGGTAAATGAAATTTAGTGTATAAAATAAGTTTATCTAGATATAATCTAAGAGCTCTTTATTATATCAAGAAAAATCTCGGTATAGGTGTTGTTAGAAAAGACAACACAAAAGGACAATTTGTCATTAGAGATAGAAAAAAATTAGCAGATGTAATTTTTCCTATTTTTGATAAATATCCTCTTTTAACTAGCAAACAATTTAATTATTTAAATTTAAAGAAAGCATATAGTATATTAGAAGATAAAAATCTTTCTAAAGTTGAGAAAGATAATTATTTGTTAGAAATAAAGAAAGAATCTATACCTAAAGGATATATTTCAAATGCTTGAAATAAAACAAAATTACCATTTGAAACGGTGGAAGATGTTACATCTGTAATGACTAAGCCATGAGTAGTAGGTTTTATAGAAGCTGAAGGTAGTTTTTATTTAGTTTCAAAGGATAAAACTAGAATTGTACATGGTTTTGGTATAAGTCAAAAATTAGATGAAATAGTCTTAGAAGGAATAAGACGTATATTACACATACCAACTGTTATTAGATTTAAATCAGAACATAATTATTATATTTTAGATACTACTAATTCAAGAGCCATTGGAAATATAATAGAATATTTCCGTAATACAATGAAAGGTATGAAATCAGTAGAGTATAGAATATGAGCAAGATCTTATGTAAAACATAAAGGAGATTTTGATAAATTATGTAAAATTAGAGATATAATTAGAAAACTTAAAATTAAACTAATGAATATCGAAGATTTTGAGTTATATGAAAAGAAATAAAATTTTATTGTTATTAAGATAAAGGTATAGTCCGAACAATGAGGAGACTCATTGAGTGTAACGATAATTTTCATAAAAAATGAAAATGAGGTTACCAACACATTGTTATCCTCCATTATCAGGAATCCAATCACACAGTGGACCAAGTGTTGATTTAGCAATTTTTGGTTTACACTTAAGTGGGATTAGTAGTATGTTAGGAGCTATGAATTTCATAACAACTATTTTAAATATGAGAAGTCCAGGTATTCGTTTACATAAATTAGCCTTATTTGGTTGAGCTGTAGTAATAACAGCAGTGTTGTTATTATTATCATTACCTGTATTAGCCGGTAAACATATAAAACTGCCGGTATTAAATTTGGCTATATACTGGAAACTGTTGTATATTTATAGATATATAACACAATCAGTAGGAAACCATCTAGGTTTAAACCTAGATGGGTTCTTCAGAGACTACACGCCAAAGTATTTTCATTGTAGATCCTTGCATTCGACGTACAAGAATAATTATAATGATAATCATAATAATTTACCTTTTGCTGCTTATTTAGCAGGTTTTATTGAAGGTGACGGTACTATAATAGTACCAAATACTTTAAGATCGCCTAAAGGTAAATTGAATTATCCTTCAATTCAAATTGTTTTTCATTTAAAAGATTTACCTCTAGCTTTAATGATTCAAAAAGAATTAGGTTTTGGTTCTCTTTCAAGAAAAAAAGGTGTTAATGCTTATATTTTGACTATAAATAATAATGAGGGTATATTATTTGTTATATCTTTATTAAATGGTAATATGAGAACACCTAAGATAAATAGTTTATATAAATTGATTGATTTTTATCAAGGTAATATAAATATTGAAAAAAAGCCTTTAAATAATAAACCCTTAGAATCTAATGCCTGATTCTCAGGATTTCTAGAAGCAGATGGTTCTTTTCAAGTTAGAAGTACTCTTAGTGGTAAATATCCTAAATTCGAATGTAAGTTGGAAATATCTCAAAGACAAACAGATCATAAAGGTTTTAGTAATCAGGAGTTTTTAAATAAAATTGCTGATTTATTTAACACTGAAGTTAAAGAAACAAGATTAAATAAATCTACTCCAGAGTATAGAGTTAGAACTACTAATTTACAAGGAAATAATCAAGCAAAGAATTATTTAATTAAATATCCACTGTTTGGAACTAAGTATTTAGATTCTATAGATTGAATGAAAGTTGTATATTTATTTAATAATGGTGAACATAAAACTGAATTAGGTAAAGAAAAAATTTTAAATATAAAATCTAATATGAATGATAAAAGAACTGTTTTTACTTGAGATCATTTACAAAATTTTTACAAATTGAAAATATAAAATATAGTCCAAACAATTTCGAGAGAAATTGAGTGTCTACCTTAAATAACGTAGCCCTACGGGGCGAAGTTATTTTCGAAACTAAGTTTTCTACTTATAGTTATGGGATTTTTTTCCAGTAGACCAATAGTAATTGGGTATTACTATGATCTTAACTGATAGAAACTTTAATACTTCATTCTTCGAAGTAGCTGGAGGTGGTGATCCTATTTTATACCAACATCTTTTCTGATTCTTCGGTCATCCGGAGGTTTATATTTTAATTATACCGGGATTCGGTATAATTAGTACAGTTATTTCAGCAGCATCTGGTAAAAACGTATTCGGTTATTTAGGAATGGTTTACGCTATGTTATCAATTGGTGTATTAGGTTTCATAGTTTGAAGTTGTATATTGGCTTCGCCTCATAGTGATATGGGGTTTAATTTAATTTATTTCGCTATATGCTGGAACGGTTTAGTGCTAATTGGTACTTTGAATAGTAAAAATTCAATTAGCTATACCCAATCAGCAGGCAATCTGTCCCTGTACTCATTTAAGAGTAAAACACGGAGTGCCTCAGAGACTATACGCGAAACATCTTTTAATTTTTCAGCATTTCATATGTATTATAATATGTTATTTGGAAAAGATGTGCAGCATTTATCCAATAATTGATTAATTTGATTTATTGGTTTTGTAGAAGGAGATGGTGCTATTCAAACTTATGCAAATGGTACAAGAGTACGTTTTGTTCTTACTCAAAAGGAAAGTGGTATTCTGTATCACATACATAATAAGTTGAGGATTGGTACTGTTAAGCATTTTCCACAAGGAATAAGTGGTAACAAAAATGATTTTTATAGATTAATTGTAGATAATCCCTCACATATTCTATTATTAGCCTTTTTATTTAATGGTAATCTAGCTCTTACAAACAGAATTCAACAATTAGCTCTGTGAGTAAAAGCTTTAAATAATCGTTTGGGTGAAAATACAATTTTATTGATTAATACCGCTGTTTCAGTAACATTACAAGATGCTTGATTATCAGGGTTTACTGATGCAGAAGGTTGTTTTAATGTATCTATTACATCCAATTCAAGATATGCATTAGGTAATGTAATAAAAATGCGTTATTTACTTGATCAAAAGGATAGAACTATCCTTTATACTATACGTGATCTTTTTGGTTTTGGTAAAGTAACCCTTAGATCTGAAACTAAAGGTGTTTACCGTTATACAGCTACAGGGTTTAAATCAATGAATGATGTAATATCTTATTTTAAAGTATTTCCATTATATACTAAAAAGGCTATTTCTTTTGAAAAGTGGTTAACTATCCATAATCTCGTTTCTAATAAATTACATCTTACTGAAGAAGGATTAGCCCAAGTAAGAGTATTACAGAAACAGATTAATATTAACAGTAGTATGACTAATAAAACAGGATCTGCACATCCTTAGAGTTATTAAATTGAAAGATGAAGATATAGTCCGATTCATAGGGTGACCTGTGCGCATAGCTATCTAGTTAAGCGGGTAGATATGAAGAATATCTGCTAACATTTTTGCATCACATGTATACAGTTGGTTTAGACGTGGATAAATTAGTGTTCACGGTAAAAACCTTGCTATATGCTGGAAACTCCTGAATAAATAGTCCACTCATATTAATTATGTTAGGTACAATCTATTTATATAATACAGGACAATCAGCAGGAAACTTTAGTTTTAGCACAAAAGCTACGGCAGTTGCTAAAAATATAAATACTAAATATTATAATTTGCCTACAATTTCTGAACATGTTTCCAAACATAAGAGTGATTTTTCAGATGATGAATTTGGTCATTTCTTAGCTGGATTAATAGAAGGAGATGGTTGATTCGGTAAAAAACAATTACATATCATATTTAGTGAAGATGATACATCCTTAGCTTATTTTATTAAAAAACGTATAGGATATGGTAATGTTTATAAAATTAAAGATAAAAAGGCAGTAAGATATATTTGTAAAAATCTAACAGGTTTATCTATTATTTTATCATTAATTAATGGTAAATTAATAAGTCATTATAAATATAAACAATTAATTAATCATGAATATAGTGAAGATTTTAATATAAAAATATTGCCTCCTTTAAATAAATTAAGTCTAGATAATTATTGATTAGCTGGTTTTACTCAAGCTGATGGTTGTTTTCATATTAGTGTTGCAAAAAGTAAAACACATAAAACAGGCCATAGTGTAAGATTAGAATATTCTTTAAAGCAAAATAATTATTTACCATTAAAATTTTTAATTGATTTATTAAAAAAAGGTAATTTATCTCAATATAGTTCAGGTGTATGATGCTATAAAAGTACGGGATTTAGTACAGCATATGATCTTATTAATTATTTTGATAGATTTAATCTTTTTGGGGGTAAATATGTAAGCTATTTAAAATTTAGAAAAGTTTATATTATGATAACAGAAGGTAAACATTTAGATAAAAAAGGTATAGATAAAATTATAAGTATTTCAACTAAAGGATCCTCAGAGACAAGCACGCAAGGAATTTAATAGATTTTAATTATTACCACTAATTAACTATTAAATTAAGATACTGTCCAAAGCTCGACTAGAGCGTACTTCACAGCTGCTACTTTAATTATTGCAGTACCAACTGGTATTAAAATATTCAGTTGATTAGCTACATGTTATGGTGGATCATTACACTTAACAGCTCCTATGTTATTTGCTTTAGGATTTGTTGTGTTATTCACTATCGGAGGGTTATTAAAAAACCACTTAGCTCTCCCTTTAAAGACTACTGTATGCTGGGAACTTCTGACAATTATGCTACTAGGTATTTTTTTTAAATTTCCAGTGACAATGCATAATTTTGAACAATCAGCAGGAAACCAACGGATGCTTACATGTATCTTAGTAGGATCCTCAGAGACTATAAGTAGTCCAAAGATTAAAATAATCTTTGAAGATATAGTCCGTGGAATAAAGTGTTTATTTATATATTTAACCTATTATAATTTATATTTTACTAGTACTCACCCTTATTCTACTTCAACTAATAACTCATGAAGACAGGATAATAAAAATTTAAAACCTGTAAAAGTTTATAATAGCTTAAAAGAAGATAAGGATCAAATACTAAAAGATCAAAAAGGTAAGTCTGGAGTTTACTATTTAGTAAACAAGATAAATGGTCATACTTATGTAGGAAGTTCTATTAATTTGGCTTCTAGAATGAAAAATTATCTTAATAATGCTTTTTTAAAAAGTAAACAAAATAGTAATATGCCTATAGTAAAAGCTTTACTTAAATATGACCAATCTAACTTTTCTCTTTTAATTTTAGAGTATGTTGAACCTGAGTATTTAATAACTAGAGAAACTTTTTATATAACACAAATTATACCTTATTATAATGTATTAAAACAAGGTTATTCTTCTTTAGGTTATAAACATACAGAAGAAACTAAAAAAATGCTTTCTGAATTAGCTAAAAATAGAACACATTCTGACAAAACTAAAGCTCTAATAGCAATAGCCTTAGTAGGTCAGAATAATCCTTTTTACGAAAAAAATCATTCTACTGAGTCTAAAATAAGAATGATTGAGGCTAAATCAGCTTATCCTGTTTATGTTTATAATTCCTTTAAAGAGTTGTTAGTTATTTTTCCTTCAGTTTTAACTTTAGCAAAATTAATTAAGTCAAATCATCCAACACTAGTAGATGTTATCAAAGAAAAAACAATATTTAGAGGTGAATGATATCTTAGTAATTTACCTTTAAATATAACTGATACACCTTTAATATCAGATTGATGCTCAAAAGAGTGTAGCAAACTAGTATCAGAGATTATCAATCAAAGTCATATTAGAAAAGCAGTGTTTGTGTATGATGAAAATAAAAAATTTATAGGTAAATATATAGGTGTAATGGATGCTGAAAGAACATTCAATATTAATCATAGTATTATAAAAAAATATGCTTCTGTAGGTGGTGCCTACAAGGGATATATTTTTAGTTATGAAAGAATATCAGATACACAATAACAATAAACACTTTATTCCGTAAGTGGTGTTGTTTTAGCTAACGCGTCACTTGACGTAGCTTTCCATGATACTTACTATGTTGTAGCTCACTTCCATTATGTATTATCTATGGGAGCTGTATTCGCATTATTCAGTGGTTGATACTTCTGAATACCTAAGATATTAGGTTTATCATACGATCACTTTGCTGCTAAAGTTCACTTCTGAATAATGTTCATTGGAGTTAATCTTACATTCTTCCCTCAGGTGTTGGGGGCCTATAATGGCAACATTATGGTGTAATAGGAGTCATTCTCCTTAAAACTTGGTAAATTGCTGGAAAGGTGTTTAACTTAACTTTAGATTTTTTGCATACTCTTGTGTCTATAGTTTAAGTTTTATTTTTAATACCCAATCAGCAGGTAATCCTTTAAAAAAGGCAACTTCAACGATCACGCGCCAAGTATCCTCCCTGTTTATGTAATAAATAATCATTAAAGAGATCGTATTTAGCGTTTCTCTTTAGTTTTCGTTAATTTTGCGCTATGGTTTTTTTTT
>NW_024467380.1:0-9218 GCF_000600275.1 Aspergillus ruber CBS 135680 | reverse complement strand
CTGTCTCACGACGTATTAAACCCAGCTCATGTAGCTCTTTAATCGACGAACAGTCGAACCCTTCATGATTTTTGCATTCATGTGGATGAGCTAAGCCGACATCGAGGTGCCAAACCGCGCACTCAATTTGTACTCTCTTGCGCAAATTAGCCTGTTCAATTTATGTTATCATAAAAGATTTTCTTTTATTTCCACTTTTCTCAAAATGGTTCAGACTATTTCATCATCTTTATTAACTATTTTAGGTAGTGGGAGCAGCGTAGCTACCATCATTATTAAATTCCGCTTACTCAACCTTTAACACCAAAAGATCCTATACGAGATTTAGAATTTAATTTAGTATATTGTAAATTAGGTTTTAAGTTTCCTCTTAATATTGATGAAGGATAACCTTTAATAGAAGAGTAGACATTTACTAAATTACCTTTATATCTTACTTTGTGTTGAGATCTTGAAGCAGTATAACGTTTAGTTAATCTACCTGCACCTTCTATTCTAACACCTGATACTCTTTTATATTTAATATTATTTAACACAACTTTTTTAAGATATTCTGTTTTATTTTGTTTTATAAAATCATTCAAGAAATTATTTCTAGTATCAAAATCATTATTTACAGTAAATAAATTTTCTAAATCAAAAAAATATCTTGATCTTTCATCTAATTTAATTTTATTAATTTTTGATTTTTTTACTAAAGATTTAAGATATCTTAATAGTTTTCTTTCTTTTCTTAGTTTTAATACTAATGGTTGTGTAAAAATATCACTATTAAAATAAAAGTATTTTAAATTAATAATATTAAATTCTACATTTTTTTTATAGATTTTTCTTATTAAATTAATTAAACCTTGTAAATATGAATATTCAAATTTAGTTTTATTAATATAAAGTAATTGTTTATAAAGCATGTAATATTTTAATCTTTTAAGAGATTTTATTATAAAATCTTTATAATAAAGATTTTGTATTGAATATACTTTTGAATTATAATTAGGTAAAACATTTGTTAATACTTTTATATTTTCTTGTTGTTTTTCTAATATATTTAATCCTACTTTTCTTATTAATTTTAACTTATTTAAAAATTTTTCTTTTTTAAATAAACTTGTATATCTTTTTTTTAATTTTAATAAATAATTAAGTTTTTGTCTATTATATACATATAATGTAATGCTTACTTTATCATTAGTATGTTTAAATTCACCATCACTAACAAAGATTTTATTTGTTGATAATTTTCTTATTCTACGACGTAATCTTTCTTTTCTTAATTTAGATTCTATATTTAAATTATATGAATTTAAATATCCTTTAATTAATTTTATTACTAATCTGCTTGCAACAGGTATTAAACTTAAAGCATTTTTATTATATACATAAATACTATTTTTTCAATCTCTTACAGCAGGAACAAAATCTTTGTTATATATAGTAACATTTCCATTATTTAATGATTTTTTTTTATATGTATTTTTTAATTTTGATCTTATAATATTTAGCATATTTATTAATAAATTAAGATATTAATATAATTAATCAAATTAATTATATAATATTTATGCTTGGTTATTTCCAAGTCTATTTCATTATTATTAAAATAAATAATAATAATAATTATACAAATTATATATTAATAGTTAATAAAGATGTTGGGCATTAAAAAAAAGGATTATTGTTAGCAATACTCACCTTTTAGTCGTTGAACGTCCTTATTTGCTTTTTCACTGCTAAAATAAGTTTCGCTTCAAATACACTATATCCTGACGTGGAGAAAAGTTGTCTTTGAAATTTACCCAATATATTACCAACATTTTATAATATTGGAGGACTCACAGTTATAAATCCCTAGCGTAACTTTTTCTATAATCCAAGACCTTTCCTTAATGCATCTTGTGATCATATGCCCCGCTTACGCGACTGATAGACTTGTAGGTCAAACAGTAAAGCAAGATTTAGCCATTAAACTTTTAAAGTATAAATAATCATCATATTAATAAAGAAAGAAATTATACAATATTAATATGATAAAAAACTTTTAACAATGTAAAGTTTAAAATACATCTATTCACCATATAGTTAAAATCTTACTTAAATTAAATAATATATATTGAATTTAATCTAACAATAACTGTATAATTATAAATATAATTATAACAAATTAAAATATTTGTAAAGAGATTTACAAATTTACATATGAACTTTGGATATACCCAGGTACTTTTTGTGGGATCTGTGCCCCGCATAAACTGCCTCCCAATCCTCAAGAGCATATATTAGGAAACAAATAAAGGTGTTTCATTGTTATCTTTCAACTACCTTATACACTCGCAATCATCCTAAATTTTAACTCTTGCAATTGGTAACAGTAAAGCTGCATAGGGTCTTCTCGTCTATCTAGAGGTAAACAGTATCTGCACTGCTATTCCAATTTCACTGAGACAATCATCGAGACAGCTGTTGTATCGTTAAGTCATTCATGCTGGACCGCATTTAACGGCCAAGGTATTTCGCTACCTTAGGACCCTCATAGGTAAGGCCGCCATTTATCGGGGTGTCCTTCAAAACCTCAGTTAAAAACCAAGGTAAATTCGTTACCCAGCCGACATTGGGCAGACATCACACTCAATACTTTGATATTTTATCTTTGCAGAGTGCTGTGTTTTTATTAAACAGTCGTACAACATTATTTTATGTTTCCTCTTACCATAAATTTAATTATATCATACCTTAGGTATGTTAAACTTATGATAATGGCCCTCCTTATCCCGAAGTTACGGTAGTCAATTTGCCGAGTTCCTTAATGATTGTTCACTCAAACGCCTTTGTATTCTCTACTTGCTTACTTGTGATAGTATCTAGGTACGGTATATATAAACCTTATTATACTTATATTTATTGAATATTAGCCTTAATATTTATACAACAATATAAATATATCCCTCCATTATTAACTTTTTTATAAAACTCTATTATATTGTTTTTTTACAATACAATCTTGCAAAACTTTAACAAGTTATATTATAAATACAATATAACATATTTAGATTTATTCATAAGGCTAAGTTAATAATTTTTTATTAAAGTTAAAAATTTTCCAGAACCTTTATTACTTGTTAAAGGTTTTGTTTTTAACTTTTAAGTATTTATATATAAATATCATCAAAATTACCTTTTGATTAATATTTTTAGATACCGAAAATTAAATATAATACCATAAGCTTAAGGCGAGGATATTCCTTTTTCGTTACTCATGTCAGCATTCTCTCTTGGATTATATTGATGGAGAATTTTAATAATAAAGACATATATTATACATCTATATATTTATATAAATCATATTTTCGATATTATATAAATATCCTTAAAACATTAAGTTTTAAATATTATTAATTATTATCCATACTTATTATTTCTTAAAAAGAAATAATAATGAATATTTATCCAATGTTCCGCTACCCCACATAGACAATATTTTATTATTATACATATGTGTACAAGGTTTCGGTATATCATTTAGATCCGTTAAATTTTCGGTGTTTTTTTCTTTAATCAGTGCTCTGTTACGAGGTCTTCAAAAAATGGCCGCTTCTAAGCCTATTTCCTGATTGTATTAAAAAAAAACATCCTTAATTTCACTCAATGATAATTTTGGAACCTTAACTCTTGTTCTGGGCTGTTTCCCTTTAGACATACAACCTTATCGCACTATGTCCGATTATTCAACATTCATCTTTGCCATTTCGAGTGCAAATACTCTCCGGTAAAGTCACTACAACCCCCCGATGTTGACAAAAATATTGTCCGAGATCACAGTTCTGTACCTGCTAAGATGTTAGTTAAATTACCTACTTATATAGGTTTCGCGGAAAACCAGCTATACTAGTCAGTTTTGTCTTTCACTAACTTACCACAGTTCTTCGGATATCTATACAACGATAACCCGTTCGGGCTTTTATAACCCTGACCATGGTAAGATCACTAGCCTTCGGGTCTAATTTTAGATACTTTTTCATTTTCTCATAATTGGTTTATCTAAGCTAATCACATTCGTAATTGCTTGCATCTAAAATTAACTTGCTGACCCATTATGCAAAAGGTACGCTCTTATTATTTATTTAAATTTCACTCGAGCTGCTTATAAAACTACTATTTCAAATTTTACCTCACGGTACTTTTCACTATCGCTTATATATCATATTTAGCCTTAGAGGAAGGTTCCCCTTTATTCTAACAGATTTTAATCCGTTTTACTTTTTCAAGTTTTGTTTTTAGGCTTTTGTTATTTAGTTGACACCAAATAACAATCTCGTTTGATTTCTTTTCCTAAAGTTACTAAGATATTTCAATTCACTTTGTTTATTATCTGATTTCTCTTAGAAACTAGATTGTCTAGATATTCTTTAATATATAGCTAATTATCCATAATAGTTTCTTTATATACTTACCATGCGCAAAGCGCACGAAATATATCTTTCATATTACCTATATTGCCAAATACACTTAAATTTTTTTTATAATTCAGGTTATTATGATTCGAACATAACTACTCCTCAACCCAAATGAGACGCCTAACCAACCTGGCTCTAACCTGTAGATTACATTTTTACATTTTTAAGTTTATTCGTTATATCAGAGAGTATATGATTCGAACATATGAAAGTTTT
This sequence comes from Aspergillus ruber CBS 135680, assembly GCF_000600275.1. NCBI lineage: Eukaryota > Fungi > Ascomycota > Eurotiomycetes > Eurotiales > Aspergillaceae > Aspergillus > Aspergillus ruber. Next base: position 4,551 of record NW_024467380.1, on the reverse strand, counting down.
TACCTTTAGCTAGACTCAAGCTAGCCGCCTTAAACCACTCAGCCAACTCTCTTACTTTCCACTCCATGAGGAGCTACGCTCCCCTAGTCAGGGTTCATAATTCCCAGACGCGGTACGAAGCACCGCGGAGGGGTCTTATTCAATTTCTCGTTTTATACGATCCCCCTCCGTGGGTTGCAATGCAACCCACGGGGTATATTTGTGCCCCGGACGCACCGCGGAGGGGAGAATGATTCTTCAGTGACTCGAACACTGAACATATCCTTATCAAGAATACACTTTACCGGTTAAGTTAAAGAATCTTCAAGAGCACTTAGATTTGAACTAAGAAATATAAGGTTGAAGCTTACAGTTTTGCCTATTAAACTATGCTCTTCGGAAAAGAGATGAATCGAACATCTACGTGTAAAACACAATATTTAGCAAATACCTTACCCTACCAATGGCTACTTTTCCTATTACATCGGGTTAGATCGGCTTCGATCCGACATCTACTCGCTCGACAAGCAAGTTCTTTACCTATTAAGTTACTAACCCCTTTTTACGGCTAGCCGAAATCGAATCGACACACTTCGTATGGAAAACGAACAGTCTACCATTAACTTATAGCCATTTTATATATTCCTTATGACTAGCTGAATTCGAATCAGCACATCTTATATGGTAAATAAGCAGTCTACCGTTAACTTATAGTCATTAATATTAAGAAATACTAAGACTTATGGGACTTGAACCCATATGATAATGATTAAAAGTCACATGTTTTACCTTTAAACTAAAGTCTCTTTCATATCATTTGATATGAAATGATTATCAATTGATTAATTTTTTATTATCATTTTGTAAATTATGTAAGTGATTTTGCTACTTTTTATTTTTAACATTTAATTTTAATAACCTCAGTAATAAACTGAAATATATAAGAATAATCAAACCACGTCTACGAAGTGTCAGTATAATATTCCTGATTCGTAACCAAGGTGATGGTGATCTGTTAACTGATATGCAGCTAAACGTCATAATCCTACTGCTAAGAATGCTGTTCCTATCATAACGTGTACATTTGTCACAATAATTATCATTATTGTTTATGTGTTAGAATAAGGAGTTATTCCTTATTTCTCAATAATTTTCATTATTGGTCAGACTATATCATTAACACAATATGCGATATATTGTGCTACAAAATTTGAAAAACAATAGCATCATTCCTAATTATGTGCGTTTTGTTTTATTAGTCGTTGAACCTTTAAACTCTAAATATTCTTTATAATACTTAATGTTTACTTGGCTGCATATTATCTTGAATTAACACTATTATCAAGAACTTCATGCAATTAATCCTGTTTTCATGCTTAATTTATGACATACATTATCAACTTGCGTATATAAACGTATGTATAAATTTTACAGGGTCTACACTTTTTTTTTCTTTGTAATAATTAATTTACATTCTACCTTTATTCATTCCAGATTTTAAAGACTTTATCTTCTTTAGACCCTCAGGGTTTAAATGAGATTTATCTTCCATGATTTTTGCTATCTTACAGAAATCCTTGTAATCCATTCATTTTATTCCTTGTAAAGGATAGTCTTCGAAAAAAGGAATTATCTTATCTCTAAGGAAGCTATATCTATATACAATATATTTAACTTCATTAGGTCTTGTTGAAACTTTCTCAATTTTACCACATCCAAAATAATCGATAAATTTAGTTAATAAAAGTTCATCTCTTACATGTTGAGTAATAGAAAAAGTCATAATGACTTGAATACCCGATAAGGTTTTAGCTTTTTTAGTGTTAACATAAAAACAACCTTCTCCGTCTGTAAAACCTGCTAGTCAGTTGGGATGAGGTATACCTTCAAAACTAACTAGTGGACGATGAACAGGTAGGACGGTCGGGAATTGAATTTTTAATGCATCAGATAACCCTGAATTCATTGATGCTTTAAAACTCAAAATCTTACTTATACCTTCAATATTTGAATGTGCTTTTAAATTTAATAAATTTATAGCTTCATTAAAAAGAATAAAATCAGCCTTCTTTTGAGTAATTAAAGGATATTTCTTGAAATGAGGTATAATCACATTAGTTATATCATGATAAGATTGAACACTATAAACTACTCTGTTAAAACTTTCACGTTCGCTAATTATACCTACACCAAAAAAGGATTGTATTTTTCTTAGTAATAACATATCTCTGGTGTGTAATTCTATCTTAAAATCAGGATGTACACATCATCCAGATTTTGAGGTACTTTTTTTAGATACTTTAAGGCTAAAGCTTGATTCTGCATCAGCAAACCCTGTCACTCAATAAGGACAAAGCTCTGATTTATTTAAGATAGGACGAGTCGAAGTTGAATAAAGTCTTTTATTTGGAACGCTAAATAATCTTTTTAATCTTAAGGTAGAAGAATTATTTTTATTACAATCCGGATAAAACATATATAATACTAAACCATGAAAACCGGTACCGAAATAGAAACATGATCCGTAAACACTATCAGAAATAGTGAATGAAGATACTGTATATTCTACACCTTGGAAGAAGGTGAAAATTACAGCTAATATAATTGTAGCAATTGTTCCATATAATGCTCCTTTTCTATTACTCTGTATTAATGAATGATGAGCATAAGTAATAGTTACCCCTGATGATAATAATAAAACTGTATTTAATAAGGGTAATTCAAAAGGATTTACAGCTTGTATACCTAATGGTGGTCATTGTGCTCCTAATTCTACACTAGGTGATATAGCACTATGGAAGAATGCTCAGAAAATTGCTAAGAAGAAAAATGCTTCAGAAACAATGAATAAACCTACTCCTAGATTTAATCCTTTTTGTACTGCATTTGTGTGATTTCCTAAATAAGTCAATTTTAGGTTCAAAATATTTCTATTTTGTTTTGGACTATATCTTAATTAATAGATTCTCTCTGGAGGAGAATGTATTAACTCTTAACATCTAGTCTCTGAAGATCCAACGGATAATTATATGTCCATTGTTATCCTGCTAGTTTCCTATCTAACTTAGACAATAGGCTTTCCAGCAATTTGTTAAGTTTTTAGAGGGCACTTTTATATTAAAAAAATATGTATGTTTATATTATAAATCTATTTTTCGTTTACTATTCATATTAGATTGTATTAATTTAATTTTTAATCTTCCTTCGTCAGTTAGATGTTTTTTAGATATCATCATATTATAAACGATTTCTCAATCTTTAAAATCTTTACATTTTGTTCCTAATAAAGGATATTGATTAAAATAATTTACAACAAATCCAACCTTTTCTAGTGATGTTACATTTAATGACAATACTTTACCAGTTTTATTATTATAAATTGATAATTTACAATCTAAAAAATTAGCTAGTTTTTCCATTATATTAAAATTAGATTCTCTATTTAATTTTTCTATATATTGTTGGTCTAATCTGAATTTTAGAGATATACTATTACTTACAGATCTTTTACGAGTATCCGATTTTGGCTTAGCTTCTACTATTTTTACACCAAAATGTCCATCTGCCTCAGTAAATCCAGTAAATCAACTATTTTCCGAAAAATCTGATTCATCTAATACACTAAATGGTATTGCTAAATTATATTTTTTATTAATAAAATCTATTAAATTATTTAAACTTTCATTTTTGTTTGGTGTTCTTAATTTATTATTGATTGTATCTATAAATAATTTTATACCTTCGATATCTCCTATAATAAATCTAATAGTGTTACCCCCAGATTTTTGAAAACGACCTTTTTCTTTTAACATTGTTTGTATATTAACAAATAATTCTAGATTATTTTCATGTGAAGTAAACACTATTCTAGGATTAAGAACTCTATTTAACGTAGTATTACCTAAAAAAGGTAAGGATATATGCCCATCTCCTTCAAATAAACCAGCTAAATAATATCCAAATTGATTATTTTTATCTTTTAATAAACTTTTACTAATATTTAATTTTACTTTTTCTATAATTTCTTTACTAATTGCACTTGCAATTTTTACATACATTTTTTCTAATATATAATTTAAACTTCTTTTACCCTCTGAAATAATATCTCTAAATCATAAACCCATTACGTAGGCTACGTTTATTACAGCTACAGGTACTAAGTACTCAAAACTTTGGAAACCATGCATAAAGCAAACTGTTGATCCTGTTAATATAAATAATGATATACTTGTAAACAGTGGTCAAGGAGATGGTGATACTAAATGAAAAGGATGGTGTTGAAAATTTCTTTTAGCCTGATATACCATTCCTATCTTCTAAAAATAATAAGTTTCCAATAACCTTTATCTCTGTTTTATTGTTATTACTATTGCACCCACCATTCCTAACAATAGTATCACTGAACTCACTATTAATCAGATAGAATAACTTGTATACATTATATTACCTATTCCAGTTATATGAGTAAATTCTACTAAGGAGCTATCTCAACCTTTACCACTAGCATAAGCTATTTGTTGTTTTAAATCTACTAAATTAAAAAACTCATTATCTAATTGAACATTATATACT
>NW_024467379.1:9410-10421 GCF_000600275.1 Aspergillus ruber CBS 135680 | reverse complement strand
AATTTGTATGAGTTGCCGACTTTCTCAAGGACCGGGAAAGGTCCAGCCATTTGGCTATCAAGCTTCTTGTTTGGTCGATCTGTATGGTAATGGCGAAGTGATAGCCACACCCTGTCACCCACATCAAAGTCAATAGGGCGTCGTCGTTTGTCTGCTTGTCTCTTCTGTTGGTCCTGAGCTTGTCTGATTTGGGTGCCTATTGTTGACCATATTTTCTCCATCTGTTTAGTGGCATCCTGAGCTCGTTGGCGACTAATCTTCTCATCCCGAGGAAGGTTCTTCTCAATTGGCTTCCAGTCAAATGAGGTTCGGGGCTCATATCCACAGTCAACAAGAAATGGAGAGGCATCCGTAGATTCTGAGGGCAATGCGGCGGCAGCAAAATCGATCATTGGTAACAGGTCAGACCAGTTATCCTGGTGGTTGTTGATGAAGGGTCTCAACCGGTTGACAATGTGCTGATTTACAATCTCTGTCTGTCCATCTGTCTGAGCATGGTATGCCGTAGAAAGCTTCAGTTTCACTCCAAGAATCTGGCAGAATTCATTCCAGAATGATGACACAAACTGGGGCCCGCGATCTGACACAATAGTGGATGGGGGCCCTCTATGACGGTACACATGCTCGATAAATATCCGTGCAACATCTTCAGAGGTTGCAGTCTTCTTGCAGGGAATGCTGATGGGCCTCTTGCTAAATCGGTCCACAATTACTAGTGCGGCATCGTACCCTTTCTGATCAACTGGGAAAGAGCGGAAATCCATGGATATATGTTGCCAGGGGCGTTCTGCAACAGGTAATGGTTGTAGGAGTCCTGGGGCATGATCCCGAGGATTTTCTGCTCTTCGACACTTTGAACAGTTTCGTACATATCTCTCAACATCCCGTCTCCAGGTTGGCCAGTAATATCGTGATTTGATGAGTTGTTGGGTCTTGGTTCTTCCTGGGTGTGCAGTTGACACCTGCGCATGCACTTCGTCAAGTAATCGGGAGCGTAGTCCAGGGTCATCA
>NW_024467379.1:4401-5450 GCF_000600275.1 Aspergillus ruber CBS 135680 | reverse complement strand
ATTAAATATGAGGATGTACTAAGAAAAGTCTTTTCCTACTACCGAAACAGATATCCAGTGGTCAATGAAGCGACTGCATCTTCCACCAATCTGAATGCAATTGATCGAGCTCTTCACCAGTACAAGCGTCGCCGATACAACCAACAATTTAACTCGGACAAACAATCACAGAATCATCAATACATTGAACTCCAGAAATATCTGGATGAGGAGCGTTAGTCTTTTGTTACTTTCGAATTTATGATGTTGTTAATAATTCTAACCATGGTGACTTTGAAGCAACCTTACCACTTGGTTCAGTTCCTAATGTCCTTGACTGGTGGCGTGATAATGCACCCCGTTTCCCGATCCTTTCTCGAATGGCCCGTGATTTTCTAGGAGTTCCAGCAAAGTTCCAGCAAGTGGTGTTGGTGTTGAGAATATTTTCAGTACTGCTCGGGATGTTTGCCACTATCGCCATAACCGCCTTGCGCCCGAAACAATCGAAGCAATCATGATTCAAATGTCTGCCGATCGCTTTGAGCTGAAACGGGAATACACATTTCTTGAGGATGATGACAATGATGAGCAGAAGGATGTTGGATATAAGGATTTGATCGTTGAATTGGAAGTCAACTATATCGGTGACGAGGAGGATTTAGGTGGATTTGAGGATGATGATGAGGATGATGGGCTCAACCTTCCTTCAATGCAGTCCTCAACCTTCCTTCAATGCAGTCTTACCAGCGATGTTCTGCTATTCATCCATCACTCACTAATCCACAAGCTCATTCCATGACAAGCCAGCCAGAAATTTCAATCCCACAATCTCATCCTACAACAACCCGGCCACGTCGTGTTATCCATGAGCCAGGATACTTTCATCGCCTTGGTAATGGTAAATAACTGATTGTCTAGTTAGATTTAGTTGATTTTTTATCCAGATTCATCTTGGTGTTGCAAAAGGGGTTTTTCATTCCCGCAGAGACTGCAAGAGTTGTTCCCCTTCATTGTCGACACCAGAAGATGTAGGGAGTTTCAAGGATTTCAAGATAGTTATATAAAATTCC
>NW_024467379.1:0-3721 GCF_000600275.1 Aspergillus ruber CBS 135680 | reverse complement strand
AGAGCTTGTTTCGCCGGTGTCGCCAGTTTCGGCATTCAAAGAGAAGATGGTGTGTTGTTTCCCTTGATAAGCCACAACCTCTGCAGGTTGCATCCTCTTGGGCCTTGATTTGATGTAGATATACTCCAATAGCTGCATGTCCTGACTTCAGTTGAAAGTACCGGCTTGCTAGATGCTTGGGAGCAACTGCAGCTGTTGGGTTGAGCTGCAAGTTTTTCCGCGGCCTGTACATTCGTTGACCTTGTTGAGATTGTTGGCTGAGCTTTTTGGTGAGCCATCTCTGCTTCCATGTTGTGATGGCTTCTGTTCGGACTCTACAGGCAAATGCCAGGGAGATCTCTCTTGGGCCTCTTCCTGGGGGTTTGTAGGCTGCCTGCTTTGCTACCTGGTCGGCTTTCTCATTTCCTTCTATCTCTGCGTGTCCTGGAACCCACTGGATAGTGGGTTGATGACCTCGGGCATGTAGTCTCTTGGCTATTGCATGTGCTTGGATTGCTAATGCTTGGCCTGGTCCAGGCTGGGTATGTTGCAGCCTCGCGATGGCGGCCTGGGAGTCCAGCAGGATAATCACTGGTCTCTGATTTTCCACTTTCTCTGCTAACTGGAGTGCTCGAACAACTCCAAGAAGCTCTGCATCAAAGACCTCGCATCCCTTGCCCAATGGGAACCCCTGGGTCTTCCATATTCCTCCTGGCTCTTGCCAAGTGATCCCTGCCCCGCATCTGCCGTTCTCTAATCTTGATCCATCTGACCAGATTGCTAATCCAGGAGGGAGAGATTGCGCTGCTGCCAGGGCCTCTGGACCTAGTAGCACTTCTATTTGACCTAGGAACTGGCTACTGGCTGTCTGTATCGTGCTTTCAAAGCCCTCGGATGGGTCTGCTGGTGGGATATTGGCTAGTTGTCGAGCTAGATGTTGACCCAGGGACCATGGGCCCCGGTTGCTGCTTTCTGCCCATTGTCGGTTCCCTGGGGTCTGCTCCCCAGGCTGAGTGTGCTGATCCCCTTCTCAGAAGCTCACTGGGAGGATCTTTTTAGCTGGGTGGTTCTCCAGGAATCAGACTGTGTTAGCGCAGAACCTGACAGGGAAAATGACTCGATGAAAGTAGATAAGAGGGCCTGCTCAAATAAGTGCTGTGGGGACGGCTGATCCGGGACACAAGGAAGTACACATGCGCGCTCAGCAATGATATCATTGTTTTCGTGGAAAGAAATCAAGCCTGTCCAGACTGCCCACTTCCATTCCCACTACTACTGGGCCCAGCATTGACCATGAACAGACCATTGTAGACGCCAGGACACGGTTTTCTGATTCGTCTGCATCGGGAACATTCTGGACGGCCCTCGTCACACTTAGGAACCAAGCTCGTCAATATCGGCCATACAAGACAGATGAAACGGCACTCACCTTGATCTTGCGCCGTAGACACAGGGAACAGCCCCTACTTCAGCTCACTGACTGAACCATGAGAATACTTTAGCTTCATCTGCGAATCAAGGAGGAGCTAGCTCGACCTCAACTTCCATATGATCACAACGTTTGCTAGAATTGGTGGTATTCTTCAGCATTCTGTGGAGGACAACCGGACAAGACGGGGTAGTTGAGAAATGGTGCGTGGGGTTAGTTTACGAGTTAAGAAACCGTAGCGAGTGGAGAAACTCAAAAATGGCGTTTAATCCGTCTTCATTCATTGGTAGATACTGGCTGATTGACCTACCCACAGCACTGTTCAGGCTAGTTTTCCGGGTGAGCCGTTTATGCCCGATAAGAGCATCATGAAAGGAGATTGACTTCCTTTTATTGGGAAGGTTGTGACTAGAGTTAGTGAGGTGGTTAAAAAGTGAGAATTCCTAGACCGGGAAGGAACCCAAGAAGATTAAAGTTGGAGAATGTTGGAACCCAGGAAGTAGTGGACATATGGCTCAACCAATGGAATCACAAAAGGAGGTCTGAATTACTGTATAGCTCCTATCAGACCGCATCGGCTTCTATTACATGAAAAATATCAGCGCACAATTAACCGAGAGAGACCACCAGAAGTTAGATTGGCACAAGTCACGCATTTTAACCTGGATGAGCAACGTTCTCTCTGTGACCCGTGCCGGAAATCATCCCATTCGCAAGAAAGAATGGCTTGACGGCACCGAAGAGGACATTCAGCGGTTGCTGAAAAGGGCTAGCGGTATTGAAGCCATCATGCTGCAGAACGTGGGCGAGAATCTTCTATCCTTCCTGCGCGGGGAGGTGATAATGCTCGAAGTACTTCAAAAAGATGACATCCTGGACCAGTCCTACAAGAACGCTGCCGAAACCATGGCGATGAATACGCACCTGGGAGACATCATCAAGCAAATCGCTTTCCGATTCCCACGGATGAAGATCCTCGAGCTAGGGACTGGCACAGGCTCGGCCATCAACACTGTCCTTTAACGTATTGGCCGTTCATACCACTCGTACACTTTCACTGATATTTCGGCTGGTTTCTTTGGAAAGGCACAGAACGCGTTCGTAAAGCACAGCGATCGCTTGATCTACAGGGTTTTTGACCTGGAGCAAGAGACCGAAGCACAGGATTTTGAAGTAAACAGTTACAACCTCACCATCGCGGCAAATGTCCTGCACACCACCAAGTCCCTCGAGAAGTCACTGCAGCGTGTGCGTCGTTTGCTAAAACCTGGTGGCTCGGTGAGCAAGACGGCTGGTCTTGGGGCGCGCTGGTCGACCGAACTGTGTGGGAGAGACTTCTGCGGATACAGGCTTCAATGGATTTGAAACCATCACACCCAAGCATGACTACAAGGAGGGGGCATTTGCCGTCTTCGTTGTACAGGCAGATGATGACCGTATGCGCCGACTTCGTGAGACACTCACTATCCCTGCCGTCCCTGCAGCAAACGGGGCCTCCAAATCCCCAGATTTGATTCTGGTCGGAGGAGAAACAACTCTTCTTGTGGGCACTATAAGGAAGATCCTGTCTTATCATTTCAGTCGTGTAACTGATGCGCGCACGCTGGAGGCCCTGGCTAGGCAAAAAGGATGGTAATCCACTGCTCCTGTTGTTTTGTACCTCGTTGAGGCCGAGAATCCGTACTTGAGTATGTCCCGGGGGTTCCTGAACTCGGTGCGCTATGAGCAGCCGCAGTGTCTGTTTCAGCATTTGAATGTGGTAAAGCCGGAAAAGTCAAGTGAAGCCCTAATCGCCAGGACTTTGATGTGTCTCGTACATTGCCGCTAATGATTATGCTTTGAGAGAGTGTGTCGAGTCCATCGAGCCTGATCTTCGATTCGAGAATGGTATCACGAAAATCTCTCGCATCCAGACTGGTCATGGTACGAATCAGCGGTACAACGCCAATAGAAGGGTCATACGGGATCTGGTGGATCTGGACTGATGAGATCTGATAGGTCGGATCAAAGGGATAACGTTAGTCCGACTAGCGAACCTCCGATATATGGCCAAAAACAACTACCCTCAGCGCAGAGCGAATTTTTAGAATTTCTCGCTAAGCAGAAGCTTAATTGACCTTAAACCTGGACCAACCTATTAACCAGGCCTCTGGCTATCGCCCAGTACCCAGAAGTCATGGTTAGTGGAGCTGTCTGGCCAGTGTTGGGGATCCAGCCCCCCAACCACCTCGAGCACGCCACCCAAATCATAGCCGAGGCCACAGCACTGTTGGAGCTCGACAACACCAAACGCACCAAACTACCATCCCAATC
>NW_024467378.1:0-10687 GCF_000600275.1 Aspergillus ruber CBS 135680 | reverse complement strand
AAACAACTGATAAGGAATAACGTTGGACCGATTAGGCAAGTTCCACCGGCCCGAGTATATAGGCCAACGTGTACACACATTTTAGATAGACAAGCACTCAACCAGCTATGTGTGGGTATACGCGTTAATAGGCAATACACTTCTCTCGTTAAAATTGGACCTCTCTGTATACGACCTCGTTAGTCGTGGATAATCGACTCCTCCGGACCTCCGGCCCCCGATCCCCATTTCAACTGAAATGGGTTCCGTCGGAGGTTCAGGGGAAACCGGAGGAGTCGATCATCCGACTGCACGAGGCCTATATGTAGAAGACCCAATTAAAACGAACGATTGATACTCTATCTAATGTAGCCTAGAGTACACGGGTGCTTGAGTGCTTGATGAGTGCTTGACTTTCTATATGTGGCGAACGCTGGCCATATATCGGAGGTTCGCTAGTCGGACTAACGTTATTCCTTTGATCCGACCTATCAGATCTCATCAGATTACAAGTTGATCTAACATTGAGCCAACGTCGACGCTGTCTTGACATGTGTACATAGCAATTGCAAAATCTGCGACATATTCTCCTCTTTCTCAGTGGGTCTGCCTTGTCTCCCCGCATAGTCACGTGAGACTGATGTGGCTAGGTCTGTAACAGGGACTGACCAACCTTGATAGGAAAAACCGTCCCCTGTCAGTCCCCGCTCTCGTATAAATTCCCAACATTTTTTTGCCTTTTTTGCCTTCCGACATAGGACTATTCTTAGGGACACCGGCAAATTTAATAAAAATGGCCTTTCTTTGGTTGATTTGGGTGTATTATGTGGTTCTGACATGTGAAAATGGCGATATCTGGTCTTATCTGCCCGCTTCCCCGCGGTGCCGGATCAAGGTCGGCCGTGGGGGGTTTTATGCTGTGGCACTGACAACGTAGCTCTGTGCTCTGTAACACTGTAATAGGAGTGACAGACTCGGCGTTGTTAGAGCAGCTTTGCATCAGGGATTTTGCATTCTCTGTGCATAATTGCATTGAATATATGTATGTATAAAATCTCGCCGGGAGACACTATATCGGACAATGCATGTCGTCTTCCCGGTAGTATATTATTTTCCGGGTCTCGGAAGAACCTATCCATGTCTGTGTATTCGATACTCTATACACACTTGTCGCTAGTAAGCTTCCCTTGTCTGATTGAATTTCGTTGACGTGATTCTGGAAGTATTTAAATTTACTATATAGTCTTCTCTAAGAGTAAGACCGGTACATACGACCATAGGGTGTGGAGAACAGGGCTTCCCGTCCGCTCAGCCGTACTTAAGCCACACGCCGGCCGGTTAGTAGTTGGGTGGGTGACCACCAGCGAATCCCGGCTGTTGTATGTTTTTTTTTTTTTTGCATTTTCTCATTGCCGCTCAAGGGTAATCGAGGTAATCAATGGGTGAGTAGAACCAATGAGCCATGCAAATCCGGACGACCTTGAATAACCTTGGCTGGTACCTCAAATATGGCAGTGCGTTGCATCGCGGCGCTGAATTTGGGACACTTCTGACCATCGTTGGGTACCTGCTTTAACAACGCCTCAGGTCGCTCGAATCGCTGATATAGGCCGGAGTAGTTCAACACTATTTCTATGATCCGTGAATTTCCAAAACAACCCTTTCGCTTTCCATTTAGATAGCGTGAAGTGATATAGGACCATTAATTGGTTGGAACTTGTCGTCTCGCGCCTTTGGTTCGATGAACAACATTAGCGACGTCGTCCCCTCGGTTAGCGTCCACCGATAATGGCCAAATAGTTGTAAGCCTACTGTCCTCGGCAGGTCAGTTGCTGGATTTCATGGCTCTCTTGCATGGCCCTCACTGAAATTGTAGGGGCAGGGTGGTCACGGAATACCTAAATGAAAGAGTGAAGCACCACCGCCTGGAGTACCTTGACAGGATGAAAGTCGATTGCTTCATTCGCCGGTTCAAGCAAAGTGGCCGTTGATATTTCGTTAAGTGAAAATCCTGCTTTGATTGTTTCACTGTATGTGTTGCCGTTGACATGTCTTCATCTGAGTACACTTCTGATATGGGCGCATGCTAGGTGGTTTGCAGCACAGGAAGCAATTCCAGAATTTGTGTCCTGCTGCTGTTTAGACCTTGTTTGCAAATGGACAGTTACGGTATCACCTTCTGCATTTAAAGGATATGGTTGGTTAGAATAAAACAAAATAAACTAAAAGTGGTTGGTAATAGTTTTAGTGAAGAAAATATGTATATGTGTTTTGCGCAAGGATGTGCATTCAACAAATAAACTCACAGTTTATTTGGAATATCTAATGGAATAATCTCGAATTATATACGAGCTCCCTTCTGCCCCAAGTAACCCCATACAGCAACAAAGGCAAACATGTCTTTTTTCCCTTGTGCTTTAAGTGCTCCGCATTAGAGCTTTTAGCCCATCGGGATAGGACCCAACAAGTTCCTTAAATTTGGGCCCCGTATTTGAAAAGAACAAAGGTTGGTATTTGACGTATACCAACCTCCGTAGCAATTTTAACTTGTTCATCGATATCAATCTTATAGAAATCGACCTGAGAGAAAGCCTTATCGTTTGAAAGTTTCTCGAATTCAGGCGATATAATTCGGCAAGGGCCACACCAAGCGGCCCAGAAGACAACTACAACGAACTTGTATCTGTTTATAATCCTGGAGAATTCATTGTGCCTACCGTATTGGCGACATTGGCACTGGAGCAATACTATCCCCGGGGGTCGGGTGGAAAATGTTTTGACGGTTACTTACGAGTTAATGGCTTTAACAGGCATCTTGGATGAGGGTTATTCTCCAGAACTGACAAATGGATGATTCGTATAATTTGAAACAGGACGAAGTGGTAAATAAGCAAAGACAAAACGAATCAAAACGAATCAAAATAAAATGGGAAATCAACAATATATAACGCAACACTCCAACGGAAAGAGCGCCATCAGTGATAGGAGGGATGAAAAAGCCTTCTTTGTGATTAGCATGTATATAGACATTGACACAGGTCACTCAACACTCACCTCAGTTGACACTCAACTCGACAAACCCAATCATCACTCAATGACACTCGCAACGCGCTCTTCCAAACAGACAGAAATCCTCTACATCCCTTAACGAACAACCATGAAACCCGCTCTGACAAGTAGCCGCTTCCCCTTCGCAGCGACAAATGCGCGTACAGTCTTCCGCCGTAATAGCACCGTTACGGCACCGGCCGACAGTCTGTGGAGCAGCATGGCACTGTAGTCCGCCCGGGCCGCGGAAGACCGGGGGTGCTGGCTTATGTCCTCCGAGGTCTGGGGGTGGGGAGGGCTTTTTGTTGGGGATTGGTTCAGCCAACGTGGTAGTGGTGAGGAGAGAGGCGATGACTAGGAGAGGGAGTTGGATGCGCATGGTGGACGATTTGTTTGTGGATATGTAGAAGTGTAGTAGGAATGGAGATTTGAAGAGCTTGGTATGTTGTGGAGTTATCCGTAGAATATAGATAGATGCTGAGAGGTATTTGATGATGGATGATGATGGATAAATAATGAGAATGACACAAGGGAGAATAGCTGCTATTTATCTTCTTCAAACCGAAGCATAGCATGTTCATAAGGCGGATTTCCTGTTAGACAATCTCCTGCTGGGAACGTGGAGGATAGGGCTCTCAGGAAGGTGGATGAGGCTCATCACAGGCCGAAAACAGCTCATAAGGGTCCATCACATACTAAGCTGTGATATGATCGTCAAAGGATGACAGCGGTGTCACGGAGTATGGGCATTCACCAACAACGCAAGATGTTTGTAAACTTTGGCCTGTTTGAATATAGGGCAGGAACCCCCTTCGCACATTAGATAGCGCAGCGCTGGCAGGCCCAGCTTCTTCCTTTTCCTTCTCCATGTTAGTATTTCGATAGAGAGTCTACCAATAAATTTATATTGTTCGAGACTGTCACAAGCGGCCCCACCCGGGCTGAGAGTTCAGGGTTCAAAAAGTATGGCCTAAGGCTGATTTTACGCATGTTCTTCCTATATTGTTCTATTAAAATAATATGATACAACCTTCAAGTTTGATGAGAACACGATTTGGAGAGAAATTGATGGAATTTTCTCCAACTCTTATTTGGCAGAGCATGGGTTATCCAGAAAGTTGCAGCAGCAGAAGTGACTGTGTTCCGTGGGAAATATAGTATGCCATGGCCAATCTTTTGGGCCGCATACCTGGGGCGAATTACATTAGCTTTCAAACAAGCGGTGCCATCTGATGCAGATGTTTGGGGTTCCAACGTCTTTGCTGTGAGGGGCGCTCGAGAAAGGTTTAGAAAACAGGATTCCTCAGATCTTGCTCAGGTGTTGGCCACTCTTACATATTCAAAGAAGACTAAACCGTATGATATGTCTATGCTGCCTTGGGACTTGCTAGACTACCTCCAAACCATCATTTCCTTCAAAACCAGTACAAGCAAACCACAGAACTCTTTATCGGTGTTGCCTCTTTCATTATCAATAACCGGAATGATCTAGTTAGTGTCTCTCCCGCGTAAAATAATCTTACTTAGCCTGCCCCATAACGGTAACAGCAAGCAGGAGATATACACAAATCAAACGACCTAGCCTAGACCATACAAAGATATACAATATGGGAACTATCCTGACAAAAGAAAATCATGTAGTCATCAAGAGGTCATCAAAAGGTCATAGAGTCATCAGCATCGTACGAAAGGCAGAAACAATCAAAGGGAGAGAAAGAGGGATTCTGCGTTCCATCAATGGTTGGTTAAGAAAAACTCGGGATGAATTTCTTCGTTGTCACCATTTAGGATTCGAACGCGGGAATAATCTTGGGAAAAAATTATCCGCCATAGTTTGGGCACCGAATCTTTGGACGTCAGTCATGAAAACTCCACTAGAGGAAGTAAAGGTCCTTACAAAGTTTGCGAGGCATTGAGCGCCTACAGTCCAATATCAGCCAATCAGTGAGTAGGCCTTGTAGGATGGACTGGTGATATGTTCCCTGTGGTTCGAATCTTTTGCAATGTTCCAAAAGCCGGTCGCCGTCACGTAGAAGTTCGAATCCCCAGCCAGGGGTGATTATGTGGAAATCAATGCGCCCCTGACCGACGCATGACCTTTCAGAAACAATACCTACACCTGGGCCGACTTCTTCAGCAAAACATCTGTAGAATTCATCCTGATAGGCCGCCTCAACAGGGCGTGGTTTCCCAGAAGGGCCATATCGTTGGCCCCGTTCCGCCATGCAAAGCATCGTCCTCGAGAACCTCTGCAACACTTTCAATGCTAAGGCCTCAATATTGGGATAGCTAGTGACCGGGAAAGGTTTCATCATAGACAGGCCATATGTATATTCAACAAAACTGCATTTTATAAGCCTCGAAGTAGTTCAAAGAATGTGGCTAGGAGACAGCAACTTACCGGGCATGCAGAAAAGAGGGCAAAACACAGATCATATAACCTTCTTCGGGCTCGTCCACATGAATGAAGCCCAGTCTGAAACACTTTTCCAATGCATCATCATTCCTATTGAATTCGAGGCTCCCATGGGTCAAGATGCGCAACAGCACACCGACAATTAGGGGGTCAATACCTTGCAATCTCGCTTTTGATGGAAGACTCCTTCCCGCGACATCATAATTAAGGAACTTGAACAACTCGCGGTTGTTTTCTAACGCGTCGCCAACATGCTGGTATGTTATGTGCGAAACGCCAGACCGCTTGAGATGATCTCGGTAAAACTATTAGATATAACATTAGCACGGTAATTATACCAGAATTCGAGAACATTGCAAAAATACCAACGCCACATATCGGAGCATCGCTCCCACAAGTCCGGGGTGTCCATTTGTCTGTTCGAAAATGTAGCTCGCGACATCTTCACCGATTGTGTGGTCGGTGGTGTCAGCCCATTTTTTTACGGCGTCTTTAAATTCCTCTTGTTTGTAGAATAAACAGAGATCATGCCCAACGTGATCGTGAGGGGCTATTAACGAGATTCTTTGCTCCCTTTTCAGAATCGGTGGGGTGGTTGTTTTCGGATAATCAGGAGAGCCGGTACTTGGGCTGCCATACGATGTAAATAGGCAGAACCGTGGGCCTTTGGTGGCGGCGAGGCGCTCTTTGATTACTGAATACCAAAAAAAGGAATCAGAATAAGTTACCTGCGCTTCGTCTAAGATGAAAATGAGGTCGTCATTCGCCTCATTCAAAAATTCTGCTCTCTGAATCTTGTGCCCTAGTTGGTGACACTGTCGAACCAGAAAACCAACAGTGTCCATATTGTTTTCCACCCAGTCTTTCCAGTCGGCAGCAAAGACAATCTTTGGCTGTCGCTGAGTCAAACAATGTCGAGAATAATGCCGAAAAAGAAGTTTTGCCATTGTGCTTTTACCCGATGCCGGTGTTCCGCGAACATGAATCACGGCATGCTCATCAATTAGACGGGCGAGCGTCTTGATAGACCTTGTTCGCGGGGATATGGTATTGGAGAGCCCCGTATCTGCAAGTTGTATAGCAGGAACAG
Source organism: Aspergillus ruber CBS 135680 (assembly GCF_000600275.1). NCBI lineage: Eukaryota > Fungi > Ascomycota > Eurotiomycetes > Eurotiales > Aspergillaceae > Aspergillus > Aspergillus ruber. Next base: position 4,154 of record NW_024467378.1, on the reverse strand, counting down.
ACGAAGAGGAACCGGTCGATTTTGGTTCGAGTGTGGAAAGCTTATGGGCCAAATCAAACAAGTGATCTAAAAGAGAACAGATGAGCACGTGTACTTTGTATAATGAATGAAACACAATGTACCTGAGACATCTTCATGCTCTACCAAGGGATGGTCGCACGTTGAGCACAGCTCGCTCAAGTCAATGGATGTGGATGGATGTAAATGGACGCCTGCTTTGCAAAAGCAGTGAAAACGCCCTTCTTGAATCGTCACGCGGCATGGACCGAACATTGTAATCACGTTCCTTTGATCATCTTCCTTCGCTGTTTTTGACGCGCCTAAAAGCCACCTTAGCCAGGCAGCCATGATGTATGAGTTTCCGGATAGAAAAGGGCCATATAATCGCAAAATAAGTGATATGATAAGAACGAGGCAGGAACGTTCCTAGTGGAAGGCCATTGCGGAACGAGTGGCATGTGAGAGAGAGTGACGCCAACGTTAGTACCTTTTTGGTGTGTAATGGATGGTTGATTGGTTGGTGGCCTATCGGCTAGACTAACTAGTAGTGTGTGTGTGTGTGTGTCTCTATTTAACGTCGAGGGTCGGGTCTTTCCACGCCTCCACGGCTCCTTGGGAGCCTCGGAAGCGGAAAAGCCCTGGTCCCGGTGCGGGACATACGACGGGCAGATCGGAACTGCCTTTCTTCTAGCTAAACTACCATCTATCATCTAAATACAGGTAGCCCCCCGCGCGGGGAGCTGCTTGGGTTTTCCAACTGTTAAACAGCAAACTTCGCATCTTGGGATTTTTTTTTTTTTGAAAAGGAAACCGTGGTGGGAGGAAACAGAAAAGAGGGGGATGAACTAAAGGGGAAACAGGGGGGAGAGAAATGCCTGAAAGGAGGAGGAATGGAGGAGGAGGGAGTCAGAGGTAAGCCTATGAGTTCCCAGATTGATGCGTTTAGCATCCTAATGGCGTTTACAGATGGCTGTGTAAAACTGTGATTTCCCCAGCCAGTCTGCATATTGTCACGGGCTCGGTAGCTAGTAGATATTAACGAATTGATATTCCTATCTAAACCAACTAGTAGCCATCGACGGGAATATCGAATCTGAAGAAGCAAAAGGAAAGGAATTCTATCTAGCAGATGAAGGGGTTATTTATAGATGACTGTACGGTATGGTTCTATCCATGTCGACTTTGTTCGATTCGTTTGTCATACTTAGTCGTAGACACAGCGTCGAGTCGTCGACACGACGTCAAACCGTAGACACGACGTCAAGCCGTCACATAACCCCCCTCCTTAGGCGGAGTCTGTCCTCAGGCTTCAAGTTGGTGTGTTATCGTGAGGGTGATCCTTAATCTCATCAATTCCGTCTTCCCAGGCTCTTAACCACTCAGGCAAGCGCCGCGGTGGTCCCGGCTCATCAGGGTATTTCTGATGGTAGTCGCGTATGCGGTGTGGAGAACCTTTGAAATTTCCTGCTGAATACCATGTTTGATCCTCATCAAATCCTATCCACTTTACCTGATACTGCAGTCGGCGTCGGTTTATCTGAGACGCAAGGACTTCCTCCACTTCCCATTCCTGTTCATCGCCAACAACGATTGGTTCTGGTGGTTCAACCACCTGTCCTGGCAAGGGATCATTGCTGGCGCGTCGTAGTTTGTCTGGTGAGAAGATTGGATGGATCTTCATTGTTCTCGGAAGTTCCAAGCGGTAGGAGTTTCCAACTCGCTCAAGAATCAGGAAAGGTCCAGCCATCTGGCTAGCCAGTTTCTTGTTGGGACGGCTTGTCTGATAGTGCCGTAAGGAAAGCCATACCTGATCTCCCACATCAAAGTCAGCCGGACGCCGTCTGCGATCTGCCTGCTTTTTCTGCTGGTCTTGGGCCTTCCTGATCCGGTTTCCTACGGCAGCCCATGTCTGCTCCATCCTCTTTGCCATGTCCTGGGCTCGTTGTCGACTAATTCGCTCATCACTTGGGAGAGGCCCCTCTATCGGTGTCCAGTCAAATGAGGTCCGGGGTTCATATCCACAATCGACCAGGAAAGGCGAGGCGTTAGTTGACTCAGAGGGCAGAGCAGCGGCAGCGAAATCAATCAATGGCAACAGGTCTGACCAATTGTCCTGGTAATGATTGATGAAAGGCGTCAGTCGATTCACAATATGCTGGTTCACAATCTCTGTCTGTCCATCAGTCTGCGCGTGATAAGCGGTGGAAAGTTTCAACTGGATTCCAAGGATTCGACATAGCTCATTCCAAAACGCCGATATGAATTGGGGTCCACGGTCTGAAACAATGGTTGTTGGGGGTCCTCTATGACGGTAGACATGTTCAATGAACATGCGAGCAACATCTTCAGAGGTGGCAGTCTTATTACATGGTATACTGATAGGCCTCTTGCTGAATCGGTCCACTATCACTAGTGCAGCATCGTATCCTTTTTTGTCAGGGGGGAAAGAACGGAAATCCATAGAGATGTGCTCCCAAGGGCGTTCTGCAATGGGCAAGGGTTGGAGTAGTCCAGGAGCATGGTCTCGTGGATTTGCTGCTCTTCGACACTTTGAGCAGTTCCGCACATATCTCTTGACATCTTGTCTCCAGGTTGGCCAGAAGTATCGCGTTTGGATGAGCCGTTGGGTCTTTGTTCTCCCTGGGTGTGCAGTAGACACCTGTGTATGTACTTCATCAAGCAACCGAGTACGCAGCTCTGGATCATCATCAGGTACAAACAGTCGGTTACCCTTCAGTAGCAAACCATCTTGCACAGTCCAATCATCCACTCCCTTCTGGGCCTTATCACGGTACCCTTCTGCAGGTGTTCCTCGGTTTGCCTTGAGCACCTGGTCAACTGTTTGCAAGGTGGGTTCCAGGGCATTAACCTGTGCACACTGCTCGACTGATCCAGGTTTCAACATGATCTGTTGACGGTACTCATCCTTCCTCTGTATCTCAGTTGTCGGTCGACTCAGGGCGTCTGCAAGAGTGTTCTCTCGTCCAGGTCGGTATCGGATCAAGAAGTAGAATTGAGAGAGGAACTCAGCCCATCGGGCTTGTCTAGCATTCAGTTTCTTCGTTGTCATGAAGTATTCTAACGCTCGGTGGTCGGTATAGATATCAAAGCGTTTACGGAGTTGCAACCCTTCCAGTTCAGCACGCCACTCCTGCAATGCACGTATGATGGCTAGCATCTCTTTGTCGTGGATTCCATAGTTACACTCAGCATCCGACATGCTCTTCGAGTAATAAGCAACTGGGTGCCAGAGGTCCTCCTGCCTCTGAGAAAGAACCCCTGCCACCACTCCATCTGATGCATCCGTCTCCAGTCTCGTCTCTAGGTCAGGGTGGTAATGCCGTAGTATTGGGGCGTCTGTTAACCGCTTCTTCAACTCTTCAAAGGCTTGTTGGCATTCCCCTGTCCACGATGTAGTCACGCGCGGCTTCCAGCTCTTCATTTGTCTGCTTGTACAGGGGGCTGTAGCTCACAGCTGACTCTCCAGTCTTCCCCTCTTCCAGTTCAATGCGGTAGTCATTCGCTCTTCGGGGAGGCAACTCGTCAGAGGCTGCCTTGGAGAAGACATCAGCATACTCTTGATACTGCTGCGGTAGCAATTGCTGCACTAGTTCCTGCTCCTGACAGTCCTCTCCATGACGTTCCTCAGCCCGCTTCTCTTCAATAATGCGGTCGATTTCAGACAGACTGGTGATAAAGATCTCAGTATCCTTCTTCTTCAAGTGCCGCTGGAATGGTGCTGCTCCAATTGCTGCAATATCAATCTGGGTTGCTTGTTGGCCTGTTGTCTTCTTTCGGGGCCTCTGACTAGTGGTGGCTAATCGGGGAGAATCCCCCGATTCTGCTGATTGGTCAGTCGTTGAAACGGATAAACCAATAAGGCGGTTAACTCCGAGTCGGGGAAGTCGGGGAGTCGATTATCCGGACTGCACGAGGCTATATATGAAGAAGAAACTTAGATTATACGGAGGGTGACAATGATATCTATAGACACTGTAGATGGTAGAATGAGTGCTTGGCTATCTAAACGAGTGTGTGTGTCCGTATATGAGGGATCTGCCGGCCTCGGTAATCGGACAAACTATTGATCCACCTCGACTTTCATCACTCCCCTTCGTACAATCGCCGCGAACATCAACCTAACTAATAAGGCA
>NW_024467377.1:6229-11214 GCF_000600275.1 Aspergillus ruber CBS 135680 | reverse complement strand
GATGGCTACAATAGTCTAGATAGGAATTCAGTTCGTTATTATCTACTATTCCGAGCCCGTGACATCAAACATCCTTCTATTCGGATTCCTTTATCGATCCTGAGATCCCTCCATCCGACGACTTCCCTGACCTACCAAGCAGTCAACCAACCATTGCCTCAATTTCAAACTCTTGTTTCACTCCCCCTCCACAGTTATCATAAGCCCCGAAATCACTCAAGCGCATTGGTCCTACACTTCAAAAGACCTGGGTTGCCTATACTAGTGATCCTGAGATGGAGGACTCCCGGAGGCAATTTGTGGATTGGTGGCTGACAACAGGGTATGGAAAGGACTCTGAACGCCATGGCACTCTACATTGGGACGGGAAAAAGACGTCAGAAATTTGGCAAAGCTTTGAGCAGGTGGCACATGAAAAGACTGGGCAGCCCAAGGTTATGTGTAGGCATTGCCTAACGACCCTTACACACCCAGGTTACAAGCGTGCAGGAACATCCACACTTCAACATCACCTAAAAGGAAGTGCCTGCCGGGCAGATAGGATGAAAAAGGGGATTGATCAATTGATACAGGACTCAGTGAGTGATTGATATGAATCGATTGATAGACAGTACTAATCTTGATACCCTCCAGCCACAGATACTGCCTCAGAAGCATTTCAGTCAGGATATTCTACACCAAAAGATCCTGAGCTTTATCACAGCCGCCCGTCTCCCGTTCCGCATTGTTGAACACCCAGCCTTCCAAGATCTTCTTCAAACCACCCGATTTGCTGAGTCAAAGCTTGATATTCCTTCTGCACATAATATACGACGTCTTCTGGATGACACAGTCAAGGAAAACAGCAGAGTGTGCTGAGCAGGCTGCCAAATGGGAGTAATCTATCAATTGCACTAGACTGCTGGACATCTCCATTTTGCCAGGCCTTTATGGCAATCACGGGATACTTTATTGACCAGGATTGGAACTACTGTGAGGTTCTCCTTGGATTTGAGCCTCTACATGGCTCACATTCTGGTGCTCATCTAAGCGAAACTGTGATTCAGATCCTGAAGAAGCATGGTATTGATAACCGGGTACTTTCAATCACTACTGATAATGCATCTAATAACAGCACAATGATGGCCAGTGTCCAAGAGATTGCAAAATCACCAGCCCTAAGTGAGACTTCCATCTTCTGGATTCCATGTATCACGCATGTGATACAACTAAGCCTGAAGGAGCTACTTGGGAAGATGAAAGCAAACCCAGTCAACACTGAAGCAGAGTCAGAGTGGCCAGCTACATGCACACAATCACTACCATCAAATTCTCAGCAGCCTACAAGGCATATTGTCAAGACCCTGAAAAAGGTAAGTATAATATTGCACTCTCCTCTTAAGAAACAATCATATTAATAGATATTACCTAGATTCGGGAGCTGGCTGTCTTTATTAATGCCAGTCCCCAGCGCCGAGAAGGGTTTCTTGCTCTTCAATCCATAGAGCCAAAGCTAATTCCAATTCAAGATGTTCGCACACGCTAGAATTCTACCTTCTTAATGCTGAACCGGGCTAGAAAGCTCCAGTCAGTTTTTGATCAGTACTGCATGACACATCAATATATGCAATTCAAGCTCGATGAAGAGGAATGACGCCAGGTGGAGTACCTTCTGCTGATCACAAAGCCATTCTTTGATTTTACCAATGTGTTATCCAAGACCAGGGACATGACTGTTCAGCATGTTTTCAGCATCTATAACAAGCTGTTCAACCACCTTGATGCCGCCGAGAGGAAACTAAAACGAAAGGCAGTCACCTGGAAAAGAAGAATGCTTCAGGCACTTCAATCCGCAAAGCAGAAGCTCTCAAAGTACTATACTGCCACTGATAATGAACCTTATGGCACAGTATATGCAATTGCAACTATCCTTTGTCCTTCAAAGAAGCTTCGATACTTTGACAACGCAGATTGGAGGGGTACAAATGAGCAAGGAGAGGAAGTGAATCATATGAAGCATTACTAGGAGATCCTTCGGAATGAATTCATGAGTTATCAGCAGCAGGTCAACAAGGTTGCTGAGCCACTTGGTATTCCAGTGTCACTTGCTTCTGCTGAGGATGAGCTTGAGGAATTATGTGAATCACAGACAGCTCTACAAGCTGAGGTGGATCAGCCAGAAGATAAAATCACATGATATCTTGCAAAAGGTCAGTGCACTGTATTCATTCTGCATTTGATTAACATACTAAATAATACTATATAGGACTCACAAAAGGTAACCCTCGGCTCTTTTGGAAGGACCATGAGCATGAGTACCCAGTTCTTGCAAAGCTTGCGCGAGATATTCTATCTGTGCCAGCGAGTGGAGCAGGTGTTGAACAGCTCTTCAATTGTGCTCGTGATATATGCCACTATCGCCAGGGGCAATTAAAACCAGACACAATCAAGGACCTTATGCTCCACCTCTTCTCATCAAAGTTTGACCTTGAAAAAGGTGAACTAGAGATGGATCAATGAGTATCTCTCTGCCGGAGAGGCTGCTGTAGCTGATCAAATGAGAAAGCCTGTGCCAACACTTGATGAGCTTGAGCCAATAAGTGACAATGAAGAGGAGGGCTATGAAGTAGACAGTTTATGTGATCATTCTGATGAATCAGATAAAGAGCAAGTGTTGACTCTCACACAGATCACAACACAGAGCAAGCACATGCAATGTAAGCGGCCCTGTGATGCTGCTGAGCCTCAAGAGGATAGTGATGATGGGCTGCCGCTTCCTGAAATGCCAACTAAGGAGGGCACACAACAGCATTCAGGGAGGATTTGGAAAAAGCCAAAGTTGCCGGATGGATTTGAGATTGATAGACTGTAATTATAATAACTGTTCTTTCCCACAAATGCCTTTTCAGCAGAAAAGATCAATGACACTGTATTTCACTGGAAAAGTAGTTGAATTAGGAATTGTTTCTATATCTACTTCCCTGGAAGCCAGCTTATTGTAACTTATTGCAAGCTGGATACTCCGAAAATATTTAGAATACTTTAGCAACTGGATAGTCTATACATCGCTGGCCAGGTCATGAGTCTTGGCAGGTTTATTATGTTTACATACCCATGGGTACCCGCAAAATATCCACGGGTAGCAGGATGATAACCATGGCCGCCCGCAAAGGCCTTGCGGGTACCCATGGGGACCAGCGGTTATGCCACAGCCTACCTACAATGCTGTCCAAGAACTCTGGCATGTTGCTGGCTTTCCGTATCTTCGGTGGCTTTTTTGCCTCACCGCCCTTTGCAACGGGTGGGACTTCAATTGGCCGATGATATAGGCCAGCGAATGCGCACGTTTAGATAGACAAGCACTCGACTAGCTATATATGCGCGCGTACATTTGATAGGTAATACATCTCTTCGCCTTAAGCTAGTCCTCTCCATATAGACTTTGCCTAATTGCGGATTATCGATACCTCCGGTTCCCCGAATCCACCTCAAGCACTAAGTTGATGCAGGTAATTGAGATGATGCCTTTAAAGTCAATAGTGAGTGTTGGGGTGATCAGTGGGTGAGCATGGCCATGCGAAGCTAAACAATACCTTTTAGGCTGACCGTGGGATGGGAATTCGGGATACCCGGGGGGGTCTTATGGGATTCCCATTTCATGGGAAGGAAATGGGATGGGATAAGAATGGGATTTTCCCATTCCCTAAAAACCATTCATCTCAATTCTTATCCCGTCCCATCTTAGGGATGGGATAATCCCATCCCATTCCCATCGGGATTATCCCATCCGAACGGACGGCCTAGTTACATCAGTCCTCATTAAAATGCAAACTGGGAAGATTGCGCTGGCCAGTTATCTTAGTACCTTTAAGGCTATGGAATCGACTGAATGCTCTTGCGGACGTGGCCTCCAAGATACACGCCATGTTCTCCTCCACTGTACAAATCAGGCAGGATCCCGGATGCGCCATCTTACACAGGGGTCAAGGCGGGAGCTGGATTACCGAGCCTACCTAACACGGCCAGACTTAGTACCGACAGACGTGCGATTCATACTTGAGACAGGCATTCTAGGCCAGTTCCAGACTCTACCAACCACATACCGAGTCACAGCAACGGACTTGAAGCAACCGGCAGCATCCGCAGCCAAGGTTATGCGCTTACAGAAGTAGAAACGGAAACGAGATAGTATCCAACAGGCCCATGGACCTTCGTGGCCACGGGAACAGCGGTACGAAACCAGCAGCACGGGATATGCAAAATGCGAAATAAGATATCAGGATATGTGTAGAAAGGCGACGATGTACATAACAACTACCACTACGGCGGCTTACCCGGCCGCCCCGCAGGACCTGCCGCCACTCGGCCTATAGGGCTGACAGATGCGTGTATGAACAACAACAACAACAACAACAACAACAACAATAATATAAGTTACGCAAAGATAAAGAAGGTATGCCGACCAAATCCGCGCACATCCTAATTCAGAGCCAATACTGACATACCAAACAAAACAGTAGATATTCTCCAACGCCCTCTTAGCCCTCTTGGTCCTGTTCACAGATCGCATCATCGCAGCTGTGCCATCAGTCCCAATGATGTAAAAACCCGGCAGCTCTGGTCTGAATGGTCTCGGTTGTAAATGTCCAACCAAGGAAATGGGCGACTCAATGAATGGAAAAGCTTAGCATCATTCCCAGGGATCCCTCTGTGACAGTCTCGAACAATATAAATTTATTGGTAGACTCTCTGTCGAAATACTAACATGGAGAAGGAAAGAAGGAAGCTGGGCCTGCCAGCGCTGCGCTATCTAGTGTGCGAAGGGGGTTCCTGCCCTATATTCAAACAGGCCAAAGTTTACAAACATCTTGCGTTGTTGGTGAATGCCCGTACTCCGTGACACCCTCATGGTTTTTTTTTTTTTTTTTTTTTTTTTTTTTTTTTGTGTGTGGATTCTGTCCTGCCTTTTTCTCCCTTTAGTGATTAGATATAATGATTATTTCATA
>NW_024467377.1:0-6129 GCF_000600275.1 Aspergillus ruber CBS 135680 | reverse complement strand
AAAAAAGAACAATCTTTACAGAATACAGCAATGCGAATGCAGGTAATCACGCCCCGGAGAATATACGCCATCGCTGCCTCATTTTTTTTTTTTTTTTACCATCCAGTTGCAACACCATTTGGTCGCGGACTTCTTTAGTGTCGCAGACCCGCATGTCAGATTTAGAACCTTCTTGGGTGGATCGACCATTTCGGTTGGTTTGTCAGTATAGATATGCCAGTTTTTGCTGTTCATATAGGATTCTGGAAGGCAAGTGCGTTGACGGGCTGCGTTGCATAACGTAATTTTAAGCGCTTCTTTTCCTTGGGCGTTTAGTTCTATCTGGTGGATGCTAGTTTGGTGTTCTTATTATTTGACTGCGGAATGTTCTATTTAGGAATCCTGAGTATCCCGATTGTAATTGTGCAAGGTAGTTTGCAGGTGCTTATGTTGCATTGGATGCTTGTTTTTGTAGGTATATATTATGGCTAAGTCTTGTCTGGTTTCGAATACACATTATTCAGTCGGCTGCGTTGGTTGTGGGTTGGGTCACAATATCTGCTAGTTTGAATTTGCTTTCGAACCCTTTCCAAAGACTAGCGAATAAATCGTGTACATGTGATTGGGACTTACATAGGCCAATTCCTCTTTGGGAAGCGAAGCCGCAGGCCCGAACATGAAGCTCTTGGAAGATCTTTATATGGAACTATACAATGAAATGAAAGCTGCAAGCGAAGGAGTTGTGCTGACTCGGCAGAACCTCGATCACTCCTTGGCACGAAAAACTGTCTATGGATTCAAGTTTTTGAACTTGGCCAAAAATGGCGGGGATGACGAGCAGTAGTTATGGGATCTACAAAGCCCCGCTTAAAAATTCTTACGGTGGCTGGATTAAGCTCATAGATGAGAAGGTCGTGTTTGAGGTTTTGTTTTGTCGAGGTTTGGAGGATGTGATTCAATGAGAACCAATGCAGGGACTCGCTGCAATCACTGTGGGGTCGTTCCTCAAGGCCTCTCCTACCTAGGGGCCGCTGTTGACTGCTTTAGCAAACTCCAAGGCAAGTCTCAAAGACTTGGCTGGATGTACGGGAATTACGAGGAGGCATTTCGTGAATGCAATGGTTGCGAGTCCTTCCATCAACGTCTGCATTGATTACGATGTCACCAGGAATCATCCCTTCTATACCCACTCAGTTCTACCAAGGTCTTGTGGTATTTGGCAAGAGTCCGAATTAGGGATTATGTAAAAAGCTTTCATGGAAACCAGATCGTGCAGACATTCTGTCGCTTTTTGAAGGCCATCCGCCAACCGATCCACATCATTGGCTTCAGCTTCATGTATTACCGGCCATTGCCTACTACTGTAAGTACCGTGCAAGTGAGGGAGATCGTGGACTTGATCTGCAAGACTTTTCTCGACTGATCCCATAAATTAGTATCATTTAATAGAATTCGAATCAATCTGGATCACTGCCATTTGCTAATAAAAATTCTTTTCGCTAAAGGTTGTCAGTGGTATTCATTAACATGGCATGTTTTCCTTATCAAGAGGGCTAGTAGCTTGTCTATGACCTTGAAATTGCCATCCCATTCGTCTTGAAGCTGGGTAACAAGTGGAAGAAAAAGATTATATGCCAGTACTGGCACTTGGGCGATTCTAAAGAGAAAAAAAAAAAATTCTTATTCGAGTGCACGAAAATCTTTACCAACATTAGGCTTCGCCATAATCCATTCTATACCATGCAGCTTTTAGGAAGGTTTGAAAAGCTTGGCTTGTAGGGGTCCCTGTTGCAAAACAAGGCAACGGACTGTGAACCGAGACTGGAGGAAGCCTTTATATAATCAGCTGAGATGTTTCTTCTATGCAGATAATTATAGGAAAGCTGTCTTACATCGATCCTGGAGGATTTAATTTATTGTAACTGCGTTCTGGGGTCGGGTTGATTGCGCTCTCCAGATATCTTCCTCATGTTCGCTACATTTTAACCACAATAGATAAAGGAAATATGAAGATGGAAGGCCTTCGAGTAAATGCCCATATGGAAGAATGTCATGAAATTGTATCAGAATAAGAGCAATGCATTAAGTCAAATGACTATATCAAGGCAGGGGATATTTTGCAACGTCCGTTTTGTCATAGTATCTCCTGAGATGAAATGCCCGGTTGTCAAGGCGGGCCTTGCGGTAGGACTTATAACTCTTTTCCAGGAAAGTCCAGCGTAGGTCATGCTGGACTGAAATAGTTGTACATTTTCCCGCAGTCACCTCAACAGCCTGAAGAATGGTGGGGGTGGGGGTTCTTCAGTTGCGTTCAGTTATGATAGGAAGTTTCGATCAGTTGAATTTGCTGAGTCGTCGCGGGCTGCTGTAGGTATTTTGGATGCGTCTTGGTCGTCGGTGCAGAAATCCATGATGTACAAAAGGTACTACAATAACATGTAGTCTACGACCGTATGCTGTTTGTCGGACTTATTGCAAGAGCAGCAGCTCAGGCATTTACTTTCCTTGGTGTTTGAAAGTCTTGGATGCGTGATCATAAGTATACGCATACTCAGCAGGGTCGTAGTCCCAGCGGGAATCCGCAGTCTTCTTGTGGCAGACGCTAATATCATCATCATTGTAAGCTTTGCAGTAGGGTCTGTCCATGCTTTCTTAGTATAAAGGCCCCTATCAAGGGGGTTAGAATATCTTACCCTACTGGACCGGTAAACTTCTTGATAGTGAACCATGTTCCATCCTCAGCGCCAGCTTGGCCCTTCTTGGCCGGGTCATAACCCTTGATCCTGTTGGAGGAGTAGAATGCGGAAAGCGAGATCTTTTGCTCATCCTGCGACTTTTTGTTCACCGGGAATAGAAGGGCACTGTAATGGACCATGATATTAGCGAGCCCGGCTAAACCAGATGCAGTGGATCTCAATTGAACGTACCCTTGTCCACCCCTGACCGTTGATGCAAACGGGAATTCTTCTGCGGAATCCCAGTCCTGGTTGAGGCCCCATGCAGTAGTGGGTGGAAGGGCCTTGATGCCATTGGACGAGGGGTTCTTGAAGGGCTGCTTGGAGGCAGCGCTTCCAGCGGCGACTTGGCGATGCTTATCGGCATAACTTGATGCGATCTTTTGCCTGCATTGCCCCAATCGAATTAGTCAACTTGTCTTTCAACAAGCATGCCAAATATGTACTTCACTTACATAACTGGATCTTTTCCTCCGCACAGCATCGCCCAGCAGTCGGCATCATAGGTGAGAGCATCTTCACCGCGGATATTGAGCGTTCCCTGAATCGGGTCACAGTCATCGTTGCCGGTCCCCGTTGCCCGTGTCAGTAGTTCGCCGACCGGAGCGGCAATGGCCTTTTCGATGCCGGCAAGCGAGCAAAAGGCGAATAGGACAGTGGAGGTCTTCATCTTGCGACTTGTGTTTTGTATTGGGTGTAATAAGACCTGAAAAAGGATGTATAGTGAATATTGTAGCTGAAGTGATTGAAAAGCGAGTGCTTTGGATTCCTATTTATGCATTTTGGGTCAATAGGTCTGCATGAGGTTGAAACGCAGGCTCACCCAGTTTATCGGGTTTTTCAGCAAAATGCGCCTAATCTTCATCTTGAACGAGGCGTTGTTTGGAGCCGAACGCCTTTTTGAAGAATCAGGCATATTTCCGTGCGGTAGCTACACTCGATCTAAACGAGTGCTGGGATCAGTGGAAAGGCAGACTGCAGGATTCGATTTACAGTCGATCATAAACTGCTTTAGCTTAGGGCAGATATATGGGGGCCAGGGCAGTCTTCCGCCGAGGCTGGCAGCCTCCACCCGCTAGGTTGGTTCGGCTGAATCTCAACCCACCCGAGGCGTGGTCCCTTACTTTTATTTTTAACCTTGGGGCGGTGCAGCAATTAACTAGCGCGAAGATAAGATGAGGGGAGATACTTAACCACCAAAACAACATCACAACTTCACACTGAACCTGGCAACATGACGCGACTCTCTCTTATTCCCGTGGAAATTCTCTACTCCATATTCAGTCTCCTAAACAAATCCGACGTTTCTCGCCTATCTCGGACGTGCAAACAAATCCACCAACAAGCCACCCCGCGTCTCTGGAGAAGCTACCACAACTACAACCAGCAACCTTACAATGCATTCCTGCGGGCTATAGTCACCAACCCAGGCCGAGCCAAACATGTTGAAGAGCTTCACACATCAAACGTATCCGAAGACGACCCTCGCGAAATCTCAGAGAACGACATCCAATCCTTCCAGTCAGCAGTCTCGAATCTCTCACTCCCCGACGAATTCAAAGATCGCCTAAATGAGGGAATAAAGGAAGGGTACAGCGATCCGATGCTGGCTCTTCTACTCTGCAAGCTACCCAATCTGAAGAATCTATTCCTATACCGACCTGATATCTGCGACCTCATATGTGAGCTTTTTGGCCACGCCAATTCGGGCAAATTTTCTGGGCTTGACAACCTCCGACGATTCTCCATAGAGACAACCGACATTTCCTGTGCTGTGGGAACTGTTCGGGACTATGGGGGCGTTCTTAATATGGCGCACGAGGTGCAAATCGTGCAGCTAAATGATGAGACTATGAGTCCATCCCAATTCCAAGAGGGATCATCCGCAGTTGAGCATCTTCACATCCTTGAGGGTGGTATGGGAACCGATGCCATGCGGGTGTTCACGCAGAGTTGCAAAACGCTCCGCACGTTCAATTATACCTTCGGGAATGTCAATTACTACGATGACTATTTCAAACCGCAGGAGGCCGTGAAAGAGCTCGAGCGTCATAAAGACACGCTCGAGGAGCTCACGATGCTGTACGACGATGACCGGCTAAAGCAGTCCTGGTACGATTTGACGGCTCGTGAATGGTACATGGGGACTGAACTGCAGCAATTCACAAAATTGAAGAAACTGCGGAGTGGCATGCACAGTCTGCTTGGGCTCTTGCATGCACAGTCTGCTGCGATGGAGACATATCCCGCGAATCCTCAGGCTGACAGAGAAAGGCCAGAGTTGACGGATGTGCTTCCGGCGTCAATAGAGCACTTGACCATATTGTACGCCGATGTGCGGATCATTCCTCACTTGCAGAAGGTTGGGGTTGTCTGCAAGAATCAATTTCCCAATCTGAGAAAGGTGATTATCGGGTTTTGCTCCGAGTCAACGGAGAAGGATATTCAATTCGAAATTCCAGGACTAGAGTTGTCGGTGCTGTATCAAACTCCGGAGGAACGAGAGGCCTATGTCTATGGCCGAGAGCCGTATTCGTGGGTTGGGTCTCGGATCTTCAGGGACTGATTTATAGCCATGAAGATGATTACGAACGTTGCTTTTAATATAAACTGCCACTATAGTCATGGAGAACGCTTAGCAGAATAAACATAATTCATAAGATCTTACATTCCTCCACTACTGTCGTCTAAATGGTAAACAGTGGATTGAATTATTCTAGTTAACACAAGCACATAAACCGACATAGTGATTACAAAATCATGTCCTAAAGTTCGCCCTTCTTGACGACCAAAATCCGTATAGTATGGCCAATGCATATGTTATTTATGCATTTCCAGAACTAGTACGCTGATAACAAAACTAACGAGGCCTGTAAACTTTTCCCAGCGTCGGATTTCTGACCATGTCTTGATTTTCTGGGATTGGAAGCATTCGCAGCATGGCTGGAAGAGGGTCTCATCTTTTAGTATTTTGTCTCTGGAGATGCCTGGATACCAGAAATACGTAAAAGTTATCTGGACATTGAAGTATAAAATTGATGAAGCGAGCCTGGATTTTGAGGGTGATGGAGATTGGTCACCGTAATTACTGAACATAGCCTATATCCCGTTGAGGTGTATGAATCGCTTGCCATTTTATTAGCTCGTATGATTTAGCTTGACATTTGCTCATGCTTTTGCCAACATGAATGTCTCCAATGTAGTCTCTCCAATTGATGATGTGTCTAAATCAAGAGATAAAGTCTTGGCCAATGTGTTGTTTATCTTCATCCCAAGCTTCAGTAGAGTGTCACTCGGGGCGGGGTGGGGCGGGCTCTGGCAGGCGATGCCCCGCCCCAGCGGGCTTTGGGGCGGGGTGAGCAATGACCCTTCCTGCCCCAAGGCCCCGGTGGGTTGGGGTGGGTTTTGGCCCAAA
>NW_024467376.1:0-12444 GCF_000600275.1 Aspergillus ruber CBS 135680 | reverse complement strand
TTTTCGGCAGAATCACTCAGGAAGCTATTTGTTTACTTTGCATTATTTATACCTTCACGTGGCTCTTCAAGATAAATACCTTTGAATGAAGTAATGTCCTCTTCTCTTTTTCCTAGTTTAGATGTTCATCGAGTACATTCCTTCTACAGGAACTAGCTATCATAATACTATATCCAAGGACTAATGTATATTGACTATGTAATGGTAACTTACATATTATCACTTATAATTAATATAATCTTAAAAATTTTGATCAGAAGTAATATAAATCAGAGAGATTTTGTAGGAAGCTATTATGTGAATTGATTCTAGGGCTCATACAATACCTATCATCCGAAGTAGCAGAACAGGAGTAATGTGTTACGGTGTAAATAACAGGTCTGTATTAAGATTAATCATCATTTTTATGCATCCAAATCGGGTAAAGCGTGGGAATTTTTATGAAAATGAGGGTCGACGAGGGTCCTTGAGGGTCACCCACACGAGGTCTGGCGAGGGTCGAGGGTCGGGTGAGGGTCGCGAGTGTTATACCCGCCCCTCGCGAGGGTCGGGTGGAGGGTCCAACCTTTGGACCCTCATGAGGGTCTGGGCGAGGTCTATCTATCATCTGGTGTGCAAGGGTTGTGGATAACCCATTTAACGTCCACTATGGGGGTGGTGTTGCGCGCCAGGCATTTATTGGGAACCATCGTAGGGCAGTCGGTTGCTTACAGCATGCCTAGTTAAACTGCTAAGGTTCCGTTCCAAGCACTAAATAACCCAGCCATAGAAAATGTTTCTACTGTGGCATGGGTTGGTACCAAGACTTGTTTGGTCCATAGTCGAAACTGATTTTCTAGTATACCAATATCGGGTTTCCCCTGTTGGATGCCCGCTCTCTGGAGGTTGCATGTGTCGATTTATATATTCAAGTTGCTCCTTCAACGGGAAACGCGACAGGAATGCTGCCGCGGGCTCTGAGCAAAAGTGATGGACTGTAATTCCATTAAATCGGCAAACAACGTTTAGGGTCTGCGTATATATCCAATCTCCTCCGCGCCGCATCTGCATTATAGTTCACTTTGAAAGACGTCTTGTGGATGTGACCTGATTCAACGATAATCACTTTCGAGAGCCAAGCATTTAGCCTTCAGCGCACTGAGGGGCTATAGAACCTGTCCTTCTGGTGAGTAGATAAATAGTATCGATACTCCATTTGACGTCTGCTGTGGAGTTGGTACTGCTAGGCATTCACTGAGAATTGTCGACATGATGGTCGTTAGACGACGGAGTAGTCTGTACTCCGTACGCACCAGGAAGACAGGTGCTAGTTGATATCCAAGTAGGATATTCCTATGGCTTGTCATGAGAAGACTGTAACTGCTTATAGCGCATAACCAAGCATGTACGGCGTGGTTAAGTGTACCAAATGCCAAGACAAAACACATGCTCGATTTGCCAGCCAATCAGCCTAAAGCAAAAGCAACTGTCTACCAATGTTGGAGACCAGTTACCGTGCTACACTTGACCAATGGCAGTGGAAGCATGCAACACTCTATCGATTTCCATGTGGTTTGGTTTTGGTACTAAGAGGCACACAGTTACCGACACCCGCTCGTCGATATACACGAGGGACTCTTCGGGTCTGGGGTATAGTACCTACGAGTGTTCACATATACTACATGGGATCAAGAATCCGCACATTAGCAGATCGTGTTCAGTAGTGGATGTGAATGTGGAGGGGGGGAGGAAGGGAAAAGTGGCGGGTCTCGCGGTTTATATGTTGCCGCCGGGTGAGGGAGCTAACCTTATTTGGTTAAGGGGGGTTAAGCGACAGTTGTACATGTACGAGTATAAACAAGTATAAGTACAATATATTGCAGTAGGCACTGTATAGTACGCTTTATGTTTAATCTTTTGCCGAGGTTAATACGTACAAGAAGTGTTTACAGAGTAGCTTGACTCTTGCTGGAACTTGTACCAAGTTAGTCTACTCTCTCTACCACCAACAACCCATCACCAATTACATGACCTCACAGACCCAGTTCCTTGATACCATTCCGGAGTAATTGCCTCTGATCTCTGCCAATCATGTACAACGCGGGGGAGATCAACAGTATATCTCCAGAATAGGCAGGGCTTGGGTCTTGGCATTCCTTAGCTTATTTGGAACTGCATTAGATCAACCATGGTTGTGTCATGAATGCGTGACCTGCTGTTTGTCGCCATCATATGTAGCCCCATTACGTTGAACTGCTCCGGATCCTGTCCAAGTCCACAAAGTGCCATGTTGGACCCCAGGTGCAGGGTGAACTAGCCGGGGTATGTTGGCGACCGAAATTAAGCCGTGAGTCAATTCAAGGTTCTAGCTAGTCAATGGTTATTCCGCGTAAAGCCATCAAAGGTTAAGGGAGACAGTGTATCTCAACCTAAAACCATATCTAAGGATCTCCGGACGAATGGGGTACCGGCCCCCCGTACTCCACAATACTCCATAACTGTGCTCTGACACGGTAAGACATTGGAGACTTTGCCTCCTGGCCAAGGATTCTGATGTCTGATTCACGGAAAATCCTCCAAACTCGGGAAGAAACGGAGCAACACACAGAGCCAAGGTAGAATTAATCTCCCTGTCACGCTCGCTTAAGCGCCTCCAGCGCTATCCTGCAAGTTATACGCAAAGTCTATGTTCAGATCTCTCCATTGAACCTATTATGCTTAACCCCTATCCAACTACCGACCTTTCTGGCCCGCCATGAGGGTCCCGCCCCATAAAATAAGCTTAGCCTCCAAGCTCTATCCAAAATCCTGGACTCTTCCGCTCGTCCCTGGCCAATGACAGCCCCGAACCAAGACTGATATTCTTCACTCCGCGTTTTCGTTTACCCCATGGACCCGCCCCCGCCTTTCCCCTTTTTGGTCGTTGCGTCTTTGTGGGGAGATCCCGTTATCCATTCTGGGATTGTAGCTACGCAGCCACACAGAGTTTTGTGCTATTGTTTCCAGCACAGCTCGACAATGACCTCAACAAACTCAATTGTGCGCTTGGTGCCTGTCGGTTCAGAATTATGGTTAAGATAAGCTTGGAGGAGGAAGTAGCCGCGGATATAAAACACGGTTGGTCTTCTCTTCCGCGGATATTGTGTCGCGTAGCCGCTCTGTACGCTGGAATATGGCTCGCAGAAAGGATCCTCAATGACAGCTCCAGAAAGCTATATATAGGGGTGCCCCATCTGGTATCGTGACCACCCCAGCTCTCTCCTGCACTCTCATGCTGCATACTTTACCACGTCTTCTCCTTTCACATTCTTCTCTCTACTCCTGAACTAAGCCCTTCATAATGGCGGACGCCGACCTCGAGAAGCAAAACACAATCAGCAGCCAACACAACAATGGCTCCCCTAACCTCTCCCACCAAGAAACGGCCTCCTCAACCCATGACTACGGCCGCTACGGTCCTCTAGCCCACGTCAACACCGCCTCCACCCGTCTCCCTGCATTTGGTGGTGAACTGCAGCCCGGTCTCTATAAACCTCCCACTGACCGGAAAGTCGCGAATCCTGGGCCGTTAGGGCTTTGTGGTTTCGCGCTTACTACTTTCCTTCTGGGGTTGATCCAGATGCAGGTGAAGGATATTTTATTGCCGAATATTGTTGTTGCGCCGGCGTTGGCATATGGGGGGTTGGTGCAGCTTTGTGCTGGAATGTGGTATGTTCTGAGAATGAAGTATATATGGACGTTCAGGAACTGATAAAGATACTCAGGGAAATGGCTATTGGAAATACATTCGGTGCGACTGTGCTCTCATCCTATGGTGGATTCTGGATCTCCATCGCGATCATCTTTATCCCCGGTGGATTCGAAATCATGCCCGCGCTTGAGGAAGCAGGTGGAGGCACAACCACAATGTTCTACGACTCTTTCTCCTTATTCCTCTGGGTAAGTCCCTTTTTTCCTACTCAACTCTCCCTCAACCACCAAGCCAATTACTAACACGACAGCAGGGCTGGTTCATCTTCACAACAATAATAACCTTCTTAACCCTCCGCTCCACCCTCGCTTTCTTCTCCCTATTCTTTTTTGTCGACATCGCCGTCCTCCTCCTCGCACTCGCCTACATGATCCGCGATCCTGCGGGCATGCCGCACGCGCAACTGCAGAAATCAGGTGGTTTCTTTGCGCTACTGGGGGCGTTTTTGGCGTGGTATAATGCGTTTGCCGGGTTGGCCGATAATACTAATAGTTTCTTTGTTGTGCCTGTGTTGCATTTCCCTTGGAGTGAGAAGGGGAGGCAAGGAAGGAAGGCGGAGTAAGGGGTTTCTTTTGTTTAAGGTGTGGATTTGATGATATGATATGTGTTATGGGTATGGGACAGCCTGTGGGCAGCTATGAATTTGGATATTGTGTTATGAGATAAGGATGAGCTATCTTCACTTGGATATTATATTAATACTGGAATAATAATGACCCTTTTTGAGAATATGTTTGGGTGTCATAACATTTTTGGAAGACAATAAGTACCGGTGGTATTCACACCTATAGTGATAAGTAGATTGTAGGTTACATTTGCTCAACTAATTGCAAATATCCGACTGAATATATTGTTGAAACACCCTGCTCTAAAATACAAGGAGAGCACTCTGCTCGAAAGCCCTGCGCATACAGGTGGTTTGGGGCGAGGAAAAGGATCAGAAAGATTATAGAAGGAGGCTAGTGCCTCAGGAGCCTATGGGGATAAAAGACTGTAGAATAGCTACCAGCCTCAAGTCCACGAATAAGGGTCTATCATAGCTCTAGGGCTCGGTATGGACAATAAACTTGATTTAATAATGATAATTATAATATATTGTTGAAACATACAGCCATACACATGCCACTAGAGACTGCACCATCTTCATTCATGGTGGAACTTCTGTTAGTCATGTCGACTACCGCCACCTTACATCCTGATGAAGAAGTACGCAATGGGCTTCGCAATAAGGTCCCAAGTTGGATCCACGTTTGTCAGACATGGCCCTCTGGACCCCTAGAGAAAGACCGCCTAACATTAGGCGGGATACATACACACTGCTTGCTTCTGCTGGCCCGTCAGGTGAATCGAGTTGGAGCAGATCTGGTTTGGATCTCAGCCGGTTGGCTTACACGGATGGCCATGCAAATGGAGCTGCATCAAGATCCTGACTTGCTAGGAGTGATGGGCATTCTGCAGAAGGAGATGCGAAGGTGGTTGCGGTATACTGTTCTCCAAATAAATGTATAGGCAGCATTGGACTCTGGGAATGTCACCCATGATCACGGCTGATGACTATAATACCCAGCCGCCATCCAGTCTGAACGATGACGAGCTTAGTGATTCTATGCTGGGGGATCCTCCGAAGAAGGCAGATGTTATACCCACTCAGACGTCAATCCAACACCTGCTGGCATCATCCATTCGTCTACGATTGCAGGTTGCAGCGCTCACTAACAGCATGCATGGAGAATTTTCTTACGACCAAGTCATCCGCTTGGGAAGTGAACTGGCCCTAGCCTGCCGTAACGCCGAGATGACGTTTGATCAATATACATCAGCCACCAACGACAGCGAAACATACCCACCAAGCCAATTCGCATATATCTGTGCTGAGCACTGTCTCCACCGTTCCGCCCTCTGCCTTCACTACCCCTACGCAATCCAAGCAAACCGAAACCCCCTCTATAGCTATTCCCAAAAAGCTTGCCTCGAAGCCGCCCTCGACATCATTACCCTTCTCGACGACAATATCTATCGCCACTTACTCAGCGGAGGCGGCATGTTCCGCGATATCATCACTCGTGCTGCTCTGTTTCTCTTCCTGGATATCGTGTGGCAGCTCGATACGGGCGGGTCAATGTTTACCAGGAAACGGAACGGGGCTCGTAGAGAGCTGCTACTACTAGTTGCGCGGAAGGTGGTCCAGTATGCGCATGAGAGGTTTTGCTATAGTGAGACGAGTGTGAAGGGCTATGTCTTTATCAGCATGGCTATGGCGCAGGTGGATGCTATGCTTGATAGCTCGTCGGTTCGGAATGCTGCGATAGACGCTGCTAGTAGGAGTGTGGCGGTATGTCATGAGATCTTGGAATCTATGGCTGCTGGCTCCAGGTCGAATAATATGGGGCAGGGGTGTAGGACCTCTAGGGTACGGTGGCATGGGATCGTTGCCTAGTGTTATTAATGCAGATTTTGATTTATTGGATAATGGGGACATTGATTTTTATCTCTCGGGCTCCCATTCTCTTAAGCAGTGGACGGATCCACTGTGAAATTATGAGTCTTGCCAATTCTTGGATAGAGAAGTTGGAGAAGCCACACGCGAAGTTATTTAGTTATTTTGGTGCAGAGTTTGTCATATTGGCTCAACTTGCTATGTACTGACATCAAGACTTAAGTGCCATTGGCCGGCTGCTTAAACACCTCGCCATCAATCGTCGTCGTCAGCGTTCCATTCGCATTGAATATATTCGTCATCGCATCAATCTCCAAATGAAAGCCTCCGGGACCAGTCTTTTTGGTACCCTTCTGTTCACCCGTCGACACAATATCTGAAAACCAATCTACCCGGTTCAAAGTAACAGACAGCGGTGTAGACTTGACCTTCTCAGAACCGCTGATGAAGCTCAATCCGTCATCAGAGAAATCGTGATATGTAGCTCCGACGGTCATGATGGATAGGTTACTGGTGCCGTAGATAATAGATACACTCGCAGAGCCAGAGTTCTTGCCCTTGAGAGTGTAATTACCGGCACCTGGGTATGTTCGCTTAGGCATCTCATCACCGGGTGTATACGGTGTACCCCAAGGAACCTCATCAGAAACCGGCTCAACATGCTGCTGTTTGATAGGCTCCCGACTTGTCAAATGTGCGAGCATAACCCTACTCGTCCTACCACCCTGCTCCGTCGACTTCGGGCACGGGAGCGGATTCCTTCCCCCGCACGCAGGCTCCTGCACAAGATTCTGAAAATACACGATCCGAGTCCCGTCAGGCGACCACCTCGGGTCCGCACCAGCATTCCAATTCGGATCGTTAATACTCCCCGGGCTCTCATCACCACCGGCATTAATCTTCTGCCCAAAATACGTCCCGCGATCACCATCGTGGTCGAGAAGCCAGGGCTCGAAGAAACGTCTTGCGCCGTTGTTTCGCGTTGATGCTGTGACAGTTACAGATGCCATGTCTGTGACTGGGGGGATACCGCGTAGTCCAGCCAGGAACATCTGGCGGCCCGTCTCGCGGGTGTCGAGGATGACTTGCCATTTATCGTCTGGAGAGACGTCAATGGGATCCGTGTATTCAGGGTGGCTGGTTAGTCGGCGTACTTTGCCAGTCTTTAGGTCTGCGGCGAAGAGATCGATGTTGCATGATTCAACCGGGCTGCCGACGTAGGTGACTTCCTTACCGGAGCCTGTGAAGCCGCGGAATTCGCCGACGGTGATTGTATCTGGCTTAAAGATGAGGTCGCTGCCATTTACGGTAAATGGTAGTGAAGTATCTTTGTTGAAGAGGACAGTCACGTTAACGAGCTCATAGCGAGGGACACGAGGGGTACCAGATTTCGGAGATGGGTTGAATCGCAATCGACTGAAGTATCCGTACTCATCAATCTTCCCATTTAAGATTCCGAAGGAGTTGAAGCCGATGTGTAAGTTATCTGGATGAATGCGCAGTTCCCGAATCGTGCCGCCAGGTCCTGACCCATCGGCTTTGTTGTCCCATCGGATGGGATAGATATGGACCTTTTCAGGGGTGCATTCCTCACTAGTTAGTAATTCATCCCCACAGCTCACGATGTTTGCCTCCACAAGCACCCGCTTCCCATCATTGAATGCCTGTGGATACGAAAGCAACTCGGTACTTCCCACGCGATTGTTCTTCGGTACCCCGCAGGTAACGCATTTCCAGGGGTCGCCGTTCGGGAAGGTCGTGTTGTCAGTTTTAACTAGAATCAATTGGATACCGGTATAAATGCTTGCTGGGTTCGGAGATGCTGGGGCACCAGTGAAGTTCGCGCTGATAACGACATGGTTGCCATCTGGGAGAAAGTTTCCGCTTTGTTGGGAGGAGGTCCGGTCGAGGCAGCCTGTATTGTGGGTGCAGGAGCCTGGCTTCGTATTAGGAGCGACCGGGGGCAGTGGAAGCTCCGTGATAGTTATGGGCTCGGGTTGTGGTGGTACAATATCATTTCGGTGGCTGAGGGTTGGATTGCCGTGAACAATAGCCTGGGCCCAGGCGATAGAGCCTAGCAAAGCAGTCTGGAGTCGCATTTTGGTTGTAACAAGCCTGAACTATCCTCAACCATATTGACTGACATCGCAGGGTTTTGAAACCCAGCGTCAGGGTCCATGTTATTTTGCATGTTTTCAAATACGCGGACAAGACCCTGGATACTCATGAATGTTCCTCGGTTGGAAAAGAATACGAGTACGAACCCACCCCACATATCCACTCGGGTTCGGATTCGTACTCGTACCGTTTGCCGGTTATGGCGGGCATAGGACTAATTTCCTGATATGGTGGTGTTATGCTGCAATCCTCCGGATACAAGTCTTCAAACAATCATCCCAACAAAGAATTGCTCGGCAAGATGTGCCACTGTTGCCTAATTGGGTAAAGGGCATGATTTTGATTCCTTTTAATGGGGCCATTCAAGGATGGTTAAACGTTGAACCCAATGCATTGTATGTGGGGGGTTAGTCTTGACATTGACATCTTATGGGGCCGCTTGTACCTGCATTAAGCTTCTTTGACATGGGCACGCAGGGCTTGCTGTATGAGTATAATATGATACTCAATTTTTGGAAGTTAACAACGTCGTCAGAGAACATGGACATACGACACATCTCGCTCTTTGCGTAAACAATGAAGATGCCCGTATTTGTAAAAGCAGAAGGCACTGCATAAGATAAACTATCAAGAAGCTGGAGTGTCCAATTTTGAGTATGCTGTCAGCGTCGCAGCAACCATGTTGTAGGTTCAAAGACATACACAGTACGTGAGAATTTCCCGATATGCTAAACGCGGACAATAGTGCTAATTCTCGTCGCTACATGGGACTGCAAATGCGTACTTCTTCCAACCCGTAATCACTATAAACAAAGCTAATCTCATCAAATCTAAAGTTGCCATCTGACCCCTGCTGGCCTTCTACTGAAAAACGGTCTGCCCTCGACGAGACCGTCTCCGGTCGTCTAATCCGCACTATCCTTCTAGCCTCCGTTGCTATCCCTCCTAACCAAATAAAGCATGAATGCTTGTGAGTCCGTCTTATCCAACTGGGTAGCCTCAACTATTCATGCAGCAGACCCGGCAAGTGCCGGTGGCTTTACCTGGACGGATAGTAGCTGTGTTCTTGATCCAAATGGAACTAGTATCGGTAGTGATTCGGATGCAAGGAAAAAAGGGCTGCTCGATAGAGAGCTTTTTGCCGTATGCTGTTAATGCGAGTGAGGCTGCGCATGTGCAGGTTGCGCTGCGGGTTGCGAAGAAGTATAACATTCGGTTCAATGTTAAGAATACGGGCCATAAACCGGAAAAGTGGTTTGTTCGTCCTAGATATATCTTGACTTCAATTGATATTAGCTAACCGTTTATAGTATTGCCCGTGGGAGTTTATCGTGCGTACAGCCTCGATACATGTATCATTCCCCACCGACAATTGGACAGCTTCTGGACACACAACTTAAATAAAGTTCCGTGGAAACCACCAAAGTCATGCGGCTGCAATAAGTCCCGTATGGTGGCAACCATTGGTACCGGCGTACAGGATGGCAAACTATTCAAAGTAATGGCTGATAATAAGGCCATCACAGCTGGAGAAACAAATATAGTAAGCCAGAGTATGAGGGAAGAGAGGAATGTAGCGAATGATTCAAAACGCAAGATGTCGTATTCATCGGCTGGGCCACAGGCGGCAGACACGGATTGATGACCAGACAGTATGGACAAAGCGCCGAAAGCATCCTGGAAGTCGTCACTTTCACACCAATAAGCGAGGTCCTAACTACTAATAAATCCCAGAACGAAGATATCTTTTGAGCAATCTGCGGAGGCGGCGGAGGCACATTTGGTGTGAGCCTCAATGCCACGGTCAAGGTGTACCCCATTCCGTCAATAGAATTGACTAGATATAATATCGCAACTAAGGACAGCACGCCCATCAAAAGCTGGTGGAGATTTGTCGCTCGTGTTCATCAAGTGTTACCTAAATTGCGTGACTCGAGACTCTTGAGAGGATTGACCCAAAAGCTTCGCACTGGCTGTAAGCCTGTAAGTATTCATTCACGAATACATAAGTCGGAACATTACTGACAAGTATAGAATGGCATCTCCAACCCAACCCTCTCTGGAACATTAACAGCCAGCCAAAAGGCTATGGATAATGCCTCGAACCCTCCTGACGTGACTCGGTCGTTCATATCATCACATCTCAGAGTTGGGACAACACTTTGCCGCAGGATATCGCGGACAAGTCCATTCAGGAAATGACGTAGTACGGAAAGGGACATGCACTGGGGCAGCTAGCTCTTGATACTGACGCGCATTAAAATGGGGTAAATCTACACTTTTTACTTTCAATGAATCATCCGGACAGTCGATGCTGGCTGTTGACACAGGAAGACCTATACGAAGTCGATTGTATATATGTTGATAGCACGTCCGCTCGCTCTCCGTCCTCTCCGTCCTCGACTATTATTCTCGACAGCAAGCCTTGTATGTCAGACGGCTCAATGTGTACCTGCAAGTTAAGATCTACATTATAAGCATGGTCAAATAGGATAACTACGGTGTGGGACAGTGATAACGGCTCACAGCAACTTCCGGGCTAGTCTTAGGGTGCTTACAAGGCTAGTAAGTAATGAATTTTTGAAGGAGATGTGGCATGTGCCAACGTGGAGATTGGTTATTGGCGGTTGTAACGTATTTAGTGAATAAGATTACATTTGTTGCATTTTGGTCCCGGAATTTGAGATGAATGTAGTCCGTAGTTGGCTTGTTACATTTCCTTCATGTTTCTCGAATGTCCTTCGTGCTTAGGGCTGTTGTAGAACTTGGGGACGGGGCATCGATTTCGCCTCGATATATTCAGACCGCTTTCGGAAGCCACGCAATGCATAATGCCTCAGGCATGGCCATAGTCTCCAAAACCACCATTTCCGCATGTGTACACAGTTCACGCGACCCTTTCAAAGAGCTGCCGTGAGCCACACCCTCAGCACGTGACCGCCAAGATCATTATTAAGCGATAACAACTCACGGCCTTTTTAAAATGTGTGTCCACAGATCACGCCACCTCAAAAACGTGGACGCGTGACACTTACGACCGCCAAGACCATTAATCAGCGAGGACGTGACACGCGACCTATTCAAATACAATACCCATTACTCTGAATTTCAATTTCAATTTTCTTCTTATATGTTACAGTTGTATGTGATTTTTAAAGTATACGTTGATCTTCTCATTACTATGGATCCTCAACCTGAAATCTTCAATTTAGAAGATTTTACTTCATCAAGTCCAGAGACTGATCCCAATGTTGAGGTATTTATTTTGATAGAGTATTTGTTAACTGATTGCTAACGGCTCAATGCGGAAATAGGGCATTCCTGTACAACTCACAAATTCAAAAAGCCATTCTCTCCAGACATCAAAAATTGAATATATTGATGACTTACCAGAGTATCCGACAAGTCATATTCATGGATATTCATATGTTGTTGCATCTAGAGGGCGATCACAGAATGAAATGGAGCAGCTTGTTCATGAGGTACTGTTAAGTACTTTCTAACTGCTTTTAAAGTGCTTGCTAATCAGTTACAGATTCAATACTCACGGCGTCAACAACATGGACCAAGGAGACCAGTCAAATGCCCATTTTTCAACTGTTTAGTTAAAAGATGGACTTGGAAATGCTCTGGTATCTACGCATGTGAATTTTTGAATCCATTTCTTCAATCCTATCATCATACATTTGTTGATGAGGATTGTTGGGATGTGATTCGAAATACTCAGAGGAATATCCAAATCCTGGAGGCAAATATTGGAAAACGAAATGCATACAGGTATTTAAACATCTCCTAAACAGCTTTGAAGCAATTACTAAGTACTTCTAGCTATTATCGGTCAAAAAATGAATTTTTCAATAAGGGTTATGCATGCATTGACCAGCTTCCAACTTGCAAGCCAGTTTTTAAGCGGCATACCCAAATGGTTGGTTAAATCTTTTTACAATGCTCCAAGTGATTTCTAACTAGTCATAGAATGTCCATGGTGAATTTCCACCATATATTGGCTGTAGTAATGGATCCAATGAGTTTTTAACGAAACATCATCGAGGATCTATTCAAGGCCATACATCAATTGATCTACAGTTTCTTGAGGACCTTTTTAATCATGATATTATGCCACCAACTGAAGAATGTGGTGTTTTTGAATCATTAGCAT
>NW_024467375.1:0-16462 GCF_000600275.1 Aspergillus ruber CBS 135680 | reverse complement strand
AGTATCCGCATCCAGTGGGTCCCTACTGATAGCGACAAGAAAGGCGCCAAATTGGCCAAGGAAGCAGCGGCATTCTCGACGAGGGAAGATTGGCCATTCTACCCGCCAGACTGGGCGGACATCCAACTTAGATCATCAACCTGGCGATGGAGGCGTGATGCACTCCAACAAGATCGAGTCCAGCAGTTCAGGCGGACAACAACTGGAAGATACACTAGAGAGCTTGATGCGGCCCTACCAGGGAAACATATTAAAAGACTCTATGATCAACTCCCAAGAACCCAGGCATCTATACTTGCGCAGCTCCGAACAGGGCATGCCCGCCTGAACACATTCCTTTATCAAATTGGTAAAATTACTAGCAATGAATGCGATTGCTTGGAAATGCCAGAGACAGTGGAACATTTTCTCTTTCACTGCAAGATATGGGAGGACTTACGTGCTGAAATGAAGACTGAGATGGGCCAACGGTACGGAGACCTTTCCTATGCCTTAGGTGGAAGATCATCCCAATCATCAGCGAGTGGACAACCAGTGGATCAAGAAAGAGGATGGGCACCAAACACCAAGGTAGTCAAAACTGTAATCCAGTTTACCATCAAGACCGGAAGATTCGACAAGGACTGATAAATCAGGGGGATCAAGGAACATCACGTGTACATAGTTGATTACGTCAGGATAGACTAGCTCAGAAGGCTACATGCAGCCTACGGCCGCGAAAAGCCTGAGGAATGTTATTATTATTATTATCATAAGTTAGTTGACTTGGTCTTCTATTTGATCATTTTTACATCTTGTGACAGCCTGGTCACGTTGGCTGGTTATCACGTGAGATGCAGTTGTTTGCTTTGTTGATAAATACGGCGTCACCCCCTTTCTTCCTTCCTCATGTTGATTATTCTCGTCGATAGCTACCTAGGTAGAACCCATGAGTTGGATCTTCGATTATCCTAGTAGAGCGCCGTGACAGCCCATGGGCCGAAGACTTTTGTCCAAACCCGTCCATGGGCGGGTTTTTGGGCCGGCCCAATGGGCGGCCCGTGGGCCAGGCCAGGTCTAATCAGGAAGGCATGGCTTTGGTTGTTGAGGTGGCTTGGGTTGATTTTTGATGGATTCAATCTCATTCCAGAGGGCTTGAATTGCAGAAGAGAATTCATTTTGGAGTTCTTGGAAAGGGTCCATTTCAAAAGAAATAAAAGTTGATTGGTCGATGAAAAAGGTCTTGAAAAAGAAGGAAATATAAGCTTGAATCTTGAGTCCTGAATCTTGGAAAACTTGACTTGAGGGTGTGTTTGCCAGCTCTGCCACTGCTTCTGGACTTCTTGCGAGAGTTAGAACTTGAAACTTGAATGGAGACACTGTTATAGCCTGGCCAGCTCCCAAACTGCGGCACCAGTGAATCCCTTGATGGGAGAAGCCTTTGGTATTTCTCTCCCTAAGGTATAAAAGGAGGATGTCAATTATTATGTCACAGAGCTCAGCCAGGTTATGGAACATCAACTCATGTGTTCTACCTAGGTAGCTATTGACAAGGATAATTGACATGAGGAAGGAAGAAAGGGGGTAACGCCATATTTATAGACAAAGCAACAAAGCAAACAACCACATCTCATGTGATAACCAGCCAACGTGACCAGGCTGTCACACAGATGTTGCTAATGTGTGTATTTGTGCTTTACCTATTTTGTACATTTACCAGCAGCTGCACTGAAGTGGTGGCGCCAGGACTGAAATGCCACGAAAATGTACCTTAAAGGCCACGATGTTTTGTGGCCTTTCCTGCGTCAACCCGAGTTACTCCGTACTTTGTCTCATGTGCAGCTACCAAGCAGCCAACCCAACTCTCCCAACAACACTCCAATGCAAAAATGTCATCCTCGGCCCTTCAATCTCATCCGCAACCGCAACCGCCAAATCCTCATTATATATCGCGCCGTCGACGGCCTCTACGGCAGGATCCTCTTCCGAATCTATGAATACCTTATATCTTCCCGTCCGAACGCCTTGGTCTCGTAGCTGGCCCGGAGGCGATAGGAAGGACCATTTCTTTTCGCGGACGCCTTCCCACATTGTTAAAGCTGTTCGGGAGGAGGTTATAAGGGAGCGGGTTTGGGGGGAGGTGAGTTTGCGCTTTGCGAAGAAGAGGTAGGTCCATGATAGGGGGCGGAAGAGCCATGAGAACCCTGTTTTGTTAGCTTGGTTGTTTGTACGGGGGAGCAGAGGGGGGCTTACAGCCTGGGTGCTCGACGTTGTTCCGGGCCCAGCGGAAGCCGGTGATGAATAGGGAGAAGAAGAAGTTGCCATGGGTTCTGGCGCGCACGCGCATGTAGTTCAGGTGCTCGTCAGGCCATGTGTACCTAGTATGGTGAGCCTCTGCCTTGTACGGGAGTGGCCATGGAGTTGGGGCTTACCACCAACTATACGCAAAGCCAGTCTCATCAACTAGCTGTCTTCTATTCATCGTATGAAGCGATCCCGCTCCTCCTGCTCTCATTAGCACAATTCGAAAAAAAAAAAAAAAAAAAAAAAAAAAAAAAAAAAAAAGGCGTGAATGACGTCCGAAGAAGCAATGGACCCATACCAATAACAATAAAGCTCCCACTATGACTGGACCCCAAAAGCGCCCTCTTAATCACCCCATGCCCCTCAACCCCATTCTCATAAACACTCTTCAAGTCCTTGATCCCCGGCGCAAAAGCACACACAATTGCATCAAACCCACTCGAAAACACATCCCTCAACATTCCCTCATCCCTCACATCCACAGCAACACTCTCATACGCACCCCTGTGCGAAGAATTCTCCCCCTCTTTCCAAGCATCAGGCGGATTCCGCGATATACCAATGACATCATGGCCGCGGTATAGTAGTTCGTCGACGATGCAGCTGCCGCATTGGCCTGTTGGGCCTAGGACGGCGATGCGGAGGGGGGGAAGGCCACGGTCGGTTTTCTTTTTGTGGCTGCGAGAGGTGCGTTTGGATTTATGACTGCGGAAGGGGGTGGACATTGTTGTAAATTTCGTATTCTCGTAATTCGTAAGTTGCAATTGAAATGGTTAAGTTGTCAATCGTGGTATCGATACCGGGATGACTCCTCGGAGTCGGCGGTGTGAGGGACCGATGTCTCCCCCCACTTTCCCACTGTTTTTCCCACTTTCCCACATTCGGTGTTGATAGACTCCGTCCGGGTGAAGTATATAAACTCACATAATAAGACATGAATGTAGTACAATCCGATCAATTCAAGTTCAATTGCAAGAAAGAAGTAACATGGCTCGATTCCCCGATCTCCCTTACAAACCTCTAACCCACCCCTCCTCCCATCCGGTCTTCAAATACAACGGCTTCCACCCAAACAAAACTCACATCCTACCAAAAGGCCATGTCCGCGAGTCTGGCTACCAAGCCTCCCCCGTAGACGTGATCTGGGAGCAAGACACCTCCATTAGAATGCGCGACGACGTCAAGCTCTACGCAGATATCTTCAGGCCCGCAACCACGAATGGCGCCGAAAAAGTCCCTGCAATCATCCCTTGGAGTCCATATGGCAAGGTCGGGACTGGATCCCAGACATATGATAACATGGGACCGTGGAGGATGGGGATTCCGTTTCAGGTGTTGAGTGGGTATGAGACGTTTGAGGGACCGAATCCGCTTGAATGGTGTGGACGGGGTTATGCGGTTGTTGATGCTGATGCCAGGGGAGCGGGGAATTCAGAGGGTGATATGGCTTTTTGGGGAGAGCAGGTCTGTTGCCTCCAAAGTGTTTGATTGAGCTGTCTAACCTAATATAGGAGGCCATTGATATCTACGACACCATTACCTGGATTGCCGCACAACCCTGGTGTAATGGCTCCATTGTTATGATGCACGCAAACCGTTTCCTTTATGACTATACCAAATGCTGACAAACGAGCAGGGGCAACTCGTGGCTCGCAATCTCCCAAATCAACTTTGCCTCGCGCTTCACCCATCCCAACCTTAAAGCCATCGCCCCCTGGGAAGCCCTAACCGATCCCTACGATCACAGCCTGTGTCGTGGTGGTGTTCCATCGGCGCATTTCTTCCAGATGATTCTGGGTGGCTTTGCTGGAAGTGGCAGGGCAGAAGATTTGGGAAGTATGATTAGCAAGAGGCCTCTGTTTGATGAGTTCTGGGAGAGTAAGAGAATTTTTCCGGAGAGGATTCGAAATGTGCCAATGTATTTGACGGCTTCGTATTCGTGTGTCTTCCTCATTTCCTTGACTAACTGATGTGGCTACTTGCTGACGAATTAGAACTGGACTGCATTGCGAAGGATCATTTGAGACGTTTCAACGTGCGCGGACTCCAAAGTGGCTAAGGGTGCATAACACACAGGAATGTAAGTCTAACCCTGAGCGTGATCGACCTGTACCACGCTAAATAATTAGGGCGCGATATTTACAAACCGGAGGTCCTCGACGATTTGCAACGGTTTTACGACTTCTACGCCAAGGGCATCCAAAACGGCTGGGAGACTGATACTCCGCGCGTCCGGCTGAGCCTTCTAGGCTATGAGAATAGCCCTGCAAAAACTGTAGTTGAGAGACCGGAAGAGGAATGGCCACCGGCTCGTCAAATGACAAGAAAATACTATCTAGACGCATCCACTCGCTCGATGAGCACCTCAAACCCCGAGAGAGTCTCCAGCATCAGCCACGAAGGCCACTCCCTAACCGCCTCTTCTGTAATCCTCTCCTCCTATCATTTCAAATACAGAATTAACAAAAATAGGACTTCACTTTCTACTTCTCCGAGTATACCGAACTCTGCGGCCGTCCCTACGCCAAACTCTATATGTCCTGCCCAGACAATAAAGACTTCGACATCTCCATCCAACTCCGCAAACTATCCTCGACCGGCGAACCCCTCGAATCGCTCAACTGGACCCCCATGCCAAAGCCCGCTCCCGAAGTCCCCAACGTAAATGTTGCAAAGCATCTCGGACAACAAGGTATGCTCCGCGCCTCCCACCACGTCAGTCTCCTGCCACCAGAAGATGGAGATGAGGATGGATTCCCACACTACGACCACAAATCCAGACAGGATATTGTTCCCGGTGATATCGTTCCATTTTTGGTCCCAATTTGGCCAGTTGGTATGGTTTTCGAAGCTGGGGAGGGATTGATGTTGCGGGTTTCGGGACATGATATGATACTGCCGGAGGTGGAGATTATGAGGTTGAGGGAGCCGGTGGATGAGAATGTGGGAATGCAGGTTGTGCATACGGGTGGGGAGTATGCAAGTTTCTTGGTACTTCCTGTTATTTGATTTGTATACTAGTTGTACATACTGTATGGGAAATTCTGCATGAGAACTGACTCCTGTAGGAGCCTCACTACACTGGTTCTACTTGACACCACCTGACTTCAATCCAGATTACAAGCGACTCAGTGAGTGGTTCCTGCATAAAATTGATACAGTACACAGAAGCCTGTAATACTGGCCAGTGTATGTGTGTGTGTGTGTGTGTGTGTGGCACAAAGCGCGGGCGCTCGCCGGCAGCATGATGTTTTTGACTACTTTGGCCTGTTTGGATATAGGACAGGAACCCCTCCGCACACTAGATAGTTCAGCGCTGACATACTCAACTTCCTTCCCTTCATTCTCATGTTAGTATTTCATAAAATAGTCTACCAATAGACCCATATTATTCAGGATCATCACAGTACCTGATGGTCTGAGCCCGTGACATTGCTCCGGAAAGGTCTAAATGCCATTTTTAGAGAGTTAGGATCTTTGAATACACTGGAGTCAGTCTTTGCCATGAAGTAGTCATTAATCATCATATATTTCCATAGTGTGCGGTTCCAGCGTTTCATGAAAACGAGGCTAAGTAGCACAATTGGCATTGCTCTCAACCTCACAGCGCAGTGATAGCATCCATTATTTGTAAAGTGGATCACAGTTGTAAAAATGTCGACTTTTTCTTATATATGGCACCGCTAAATAAAAGGGCCGGTTTAGTTCGGTAAGATTGCAGGATTGGCCTTGCACGTTTTATCCGGCTCCCTTGTCAGGATGCAGCCTGAGCAATCAATGTATGCTCCTGAATCGCTCCGGACACGTTCCGGGCTGCTCAAGGAGCCAAAAGCGGCGAGAAGTCGGACTGAAATAGAAAGGGCAAGTTTCCAGGCTTTCACACAAAACATCTACAATAGTTCGGATGATAGCTGTCAATAGGTTCTAGATCTACTATGAACGCTAAGCAGCATTAAGGATATGGATCCACAAGCCAGCGAATCAGATTTCTAGCTGAGACCTCGGTTATTGAAATGGGTAAGGGTCCCACAACTTTATCGAGCTTATTTGCATTACGCATAGTTTATCCATTTAACGCTACCAAATATATCATCGAACCCCAATTTGTGATGGTAGGATAATCTTTGAAGTCTACGCCTTATCTAGTTTGCGACATTAGGCTGTCAACGAGCGCAGCCACTAAGTAAAAGATCCCTGTCATGTTTGTTGTTGTCAGCCTTGACTGACTGCATATACAAACAAACGGCGCAACACAGTCCCCAGCCGTCTAGGCAGTCATGAGACAGCTCAGTGTTTGCTTTTATTTGGAAGCTAGATTCCTCTTCCTCTTCCTCTTCTTCTTCCTCTTCTACTCGTCTATTCTTCCATGATCTTGATATCCAAGCCGCCGTGTTTCGTGGTTCGAAACTACCGTCTGTTATCTCCAGTGCTAGCACGACGAACAGAACAATTCTCTCTTTACAAATCTACATCCTTTGAATTACCACCAAAATTCTCTCCATTCTGAGATCCCTCTTCACCCGCACCATGCCCCGCAAATACTACGCAATATACGAAGGCCGCGTCGACAAACCCACCATCTACTCTTCTTGGTAAATACACTTCCCTTCACTGAGAGCTTTCATTCAATGTACTGATATTCCCTTCGCATCTACACAGGGCCCAAGTTCACCCCCGCGTCAGAGAATGCGAAAACTACCACAAAGAATTCAAAACGCAGCAAGAAGCAGTCGACTGGATAAAAGCGAAAAATGTGCCGGAATATGAAATAGAGACTATTTCCACGGATGGATCCAGAGATTGGGAGCGGCCAGTCAAGGGGATATTCTATTATGCTGTTCCACATGGGCGGACTACAGGGGTTTTTAGGGATTGGAAGTAGGCTATCCCCCAGCTATTCCGTCTTATTCTATCTTGCTTTTGATGCGGCTGGAACTGACCCGGATTGATGACATGTACATAGGACAACCGAAGCAGCGATTACGAAATTCCCCTCCGCGTGTCACCAGAAATTCGGCACCGAGCACGAAGCGAAACATTTTATTGAGGAGTGGAAAGATGCGTATGCGGATGTATGGCGACGAGCAATTAGGAAGGGATTGGATGAGGGGTGGAGGCCGGAGGATTTGGCAGTGGATATTGGGAGAATTCTAAGTAGGGTTGAGGATAGGGGGGTCAAGGACGAGGATGAGGGAAGTATTTGTTCGGGTATTGAGGATTTGGCATTGGATGAGAGGAGGAGAGATTCGGGGGTGAAGAGTAGGTCTTTGGTTTAGGTGTGTTAGAAAGAACGTCATCGTCCGGTACTCTTGGGACGGTAGAGATTAGATACATATGCGTGCTATTCAATTTACTGTGCAGATCCCTCAGTGGTATAAACTTGCAAACTAAAACAACCATAATGACGAGTGCCTATCATAAAAAGGGAAATCCACCATATACCTCCCAAGCCTTTATCTCCCCAAGAAACTCACACCTTCTCCACAACCCTAACAGTCGGCTTCACAACCGGCACAGCAGTCCCATCATCAACCCACTCCAAAACCCCCGGCATCCCCTCCCCAATCCCCATCTCAAACCTCCCCAATAAATACACCACAACCAAATACATAAATACCCACGACTGCTTCATTCCAATACAAGCCCTTGGCCCCTTACTAAACGGCATGAAATACTGCTCCGGCAGTTGCAGCTCCTCGGGGCTCTTATTGAGCCAGCGGTCTGGGTCGAATTTCTCTGGATTCGGGAAGATGCTCTCATTGTGGTGGAAGACGTAGTGTGCTGCTGAGATGCGGGTTCCAGGGGGGAGATAGTGGAGGGCGATGGTTAGACCAGTGGAGGGAACGATGCGTGGGAGAAGGCCTGGAACTGCAGGGATGATGCGGAGGCTTTCTTTTATGACGGCTTCCTGTTGCATGGTTTAGTTTGTTATCTCAGTTGTATGGAGCTGAGAGGAAGTGTACCAAGTACGGCAGCTTGTGCAATTCGCGCAAGTCAAAGTCTGCAGAGACGATGCCACCCGGAAACCTCTGTTCCAGGTCTGCTAGTTCATTTCGTAATTTTGTCTCAATATCTTGGGATTTGAGGATGTAGAAGAATGCGGTTGTCAATGTGATGGCGGGACTTGCTGTTCCTGCGATCATCAACACGACCGCTTGTTGAAAGAGTGCTAGTGTGTCACGGCTTGTGAAATTATCGGATGTGTTATCTAAGAGCTTATCGAAGACTGTTTGTGGTGCTTTTGCATTTTCCTCTTTTGTTGATAGGACTCTGTTACCGAAGTTTTCACAGTGCTGCAATGTGTTAGCATACACCCTAAAAAGTGAAGCGATACGCACCTGGTACAAATCCTTAAACCCAATAGTAATCCACTCTGGCGACATCGACAGCAAAAAGAGCCCGATAGGAACCAAAAATGGAATGTCGGCGACTTTAGATGTTAACCAACCGCATAACACCAAAACTGTAGGAAACGAACTCACAAATCCACCGATACCGACCAATAAACTCCTGCGCAATTATCCATCCAGACTGCGGATCTTCATAGCTCACCAACTCCGAAGGATGATCCAGCAGCGTCCCCGCAACGAAATTGGCCTGCATGTTACACAATAGTTAGCATCAGGGCTATCTCGGCCAGTCCTTATCCGAATGTGATTAGCATTCGAATCCAAGTCCAAATCAATATAGATAAGAAAAAGAAAAGATGACATGCAGTCAAAGCCCGAAGGTACACCAATAAATCCAGCAACTGTCCATTCTGTCCCTGACGTGCCATCACTCGTGCGACTTTTGTGACATGGTTTCTCCCGATGAGGAAGATCCGAGTCATATCTCGAGGTGTGAACAAAGGAAGCATTGCATTCCGCATGACTCGATGGCGCTGGGGTTCCGTTGTGGTGAGAATTGTGTCTACGCCTTGCGCGGATTTGTAAAAGTCGGAGCATTTGCGGGGCGAGGGTTTTGCGGTGAAGGCTCTATATGGCAAACATATTTTATTTGGCTTTCATTGGCTCTGGCTCCTGATTGGATAGTTGGTAATTACCTTTTGTATGCTTCGATGTCGTTAATGTGAACGTGGTTGGGCGCGATTCGAATGACCGGTGAGTCTATGTTGATTAGCGAAGAGGCAAAAGTGGGTAGAGACAAACGTACTATACTTCTTGTGAAGATGGGGTAGTAACTTCGTTATACCTCCACCTTTAACAACTTCATAGTATCGAAGATACAGACTCGTGGCGCCAGCCAGTCCAGGTCCTGGGACACAGCATAGAGGGTGAAAGTATAATCGATAAAGCACAACCGTGGCTCTGAAAATAGCCGTTAAAACGACAGCCGTGGAGAGAATAGTATAGCCAGACAGGCTTATGCTCTCAGACATTGTGGACTGCGATGTTGCCGACTTTGAACGTGGCCATTCCAGCGCCGCTAAATAAGACCACCTCACAACTGATACCAGGGCTTCCTTGTAACTAAGAGCAGTAATTGTCTGCAGAAACCTAGATATGCTTTCACATGCAATGTGATACAAGAGTTCGAATGATAAAGCAGCCCTGTAGACAGGAGTGAGGTTGCGTGTGACAAGTGCTATCAGACTTGATATTTATCCATGTCCCATCCGTTCTGCTGTAGATTGTGAGATTATATGCCATATTCTAACAGCCCTGGCGATGGCTTTGCCACTAACCTGCGAGATGGACGATTACAAGGCGACAGTGACCGCAGTCCCCGAATCATTACGGAAAGCTACCACCTACCTACAAAGCCAAGTCCGCGAT
Organism: Aspergillus ruber CBS 135680; assembly: GCF_000600275.1. Lineage (NCBI taxonomy): Eukaryota > Fungi > Ascomycota > Eurotiomycetes > Eurotiales > Aspergillaceae > Aspergillus > Aspergillus ruber. Next base: position 6,401 of record NW_024467375.1, on the reverse strand, counting down.
GACGGCCATTGGTGCGCAGAAGTCAAATCGAATACTACTGTCACATCCGAGTACATCACTTTACTCTATGCCCTCAACCTCCCCGTCCCCGACGGCCCCGAGCCCTGGATATCCTGGATAGTGTCGGAGCAAAAGTTTGATGGCTCCTGGGGTCCCGCGCCAGACATCCCCGGTGATATATCGGAGACGGTCGAAGCATATTTTGCGCTGAAGATCTTGGGCCTCGACCCTGAAAATCAGGTCATGAGGAAGGCAAAAAGTTGGATCCTTGTGAATGGAGGAGTGGCTCGTGTGCGCATCTTCACTCGTATCTACCTGGCATGTTTCGGCCTGTTCCCGTGGTCTTCTATCCCAGAACTACCACCGGAGTTTATTTTTATGCCGGTGGCTGCTCCATGCAGTATTTATTATATGGCGTCTTGGGCCCGGGCGACCGTCGTGCCTCTGTTACTTATCAGTCACCATCGGCCGGTATTCGCTCTGCCAAACGGACGGAACGAGAACAATACATACCTCGACGAGATTTGGTGTGATCGGGGGATAAATAAAAACGTCCCATATACGACTAGCTTATGGACAATGGCCTGGCAATTGGATGTCACGTCCGTGGCTTGCACCGTCGTCGATAAAGCTCTGCGTTATGCTAACGGAATGCGCAGCACTCCCTGGCGATTAGCTGCACGACGTCGATGTCTGGAGTGGATCCTAGAGCGGCAGGAAGAGGATGGTGGCTGGGCAGGTATCTTCCCGCCCATGCATGGAGGTGTCTTGGCTCTCTACCTTGAGGGTCATTATAGTACTGATCCGAAGAGCCCTTTTCAGCGCGGAATTGCTGGTTTGGAAGGGTTCATTTGGACGGATGACCGAGGGAAGCGAATGCAGGCCTGTGTATCTCCCGTGTGGGATACTATTCTTTCAAGCATCGGTTTGCTAGACGCTGGACTTCCGGGGGATAATGAATATATTGTCCGCTCGAACGCATGGCTTCTCGCACGCCAAGATAAAGATCACGGGGCTCAGTCTCCAGGTGACTGGAGAGCTCTAAATCCGAATCTGATCCCAGGCGCAATCAGCTTCGAGTATTTCAACAAATGGACACCTGACGTTGATGACACGGCAGCTCTCATCCTCGCCTTTGTCAAGAAAGAGCCTAGCTCCATCGACTCAGATAGCGTAGTTCGAGCCATCCAATGGATTCTGGGAATGCAAAACGCCGATGGAGGATGGGGCGCTTTCGATCGTGAGAATAACAAATTATTCTTCAACCAAATTCCCTTCAGCGATATGGAGAGCATGTGCGACCCTTCTACGGCGGATGTCACCGGACGAGTAATCGAAGCATTTGGATTGGTGATGGAGAAGCACAGCAAAATTAGTAGGTCTTTTGAGAAGTTCCTGCTCACTCAAAGCATTCGTGATGCCATGAAAGAATCCGCCAATCGGGGAATCGATTATCTCTTCCGCGAACAAGAACAATCAGGCTCCTGGTACGGCCGCTGGGGCTCCAACTACCTCTACGGCACAAGTAATGTTCTTTGCGGATTATCTAATGCCCATTTCATCGACAACTCACGAGCAGGCCTCATCAACGAATCCATTAAACGAGGCGTCGACTGGCTTGTCAACGTGCAAAACACAGATGGCGGCTGGGGCGAATGTCTCGAGACGTATGCACGCCCCACCTTGGCTGGACAAGGGAAATCGACGGCTTCACAAACTGGATGGGCGCTCATGGGTGTCCTCACGCTATTGGCAGTGACGGACATTACCGTCAGACGAGGTGTCCAGTATCTACTTTCGACTCAGAGGGAGGATGGGGCATGGATTGAAAGGGAGTTTACCGGGGTTGGATTCCCGAATCATTTTTATTTGGGATATGTTTATTATCCGCATTATTTTGCGATGATGGGGTTGGGGAGGTATGCTTCGCTATGTGGGTTAAAGGTGTTCGAGGATGTGCCTGGATAGGTCGTGTATGTAGATCGTTTGGAGATTGTCGCGAATGGTACCAATTAATATAGCTCTTAATTGATTATAATCTGCTATTTCATATAACTGAATAGGCTGCGAGCTAAAAGAAATCCTGGTTTTTACTGCCTAGGGGAATCTCAGGCGCGTCAGACATCTTGCGAATCCAGAAAAAGAGGACATTACTCTGAAGGTCTGCCATGGCTGACTTGGATATGGTCGAATCTGCATTTCATCAAGACGAAGATCGTAGTATAGATGAGCAACTTCTTAGTGAGACCATCTGTCATAAGATTACGAAGTACCATTAAGTGTCAATTTCGACCAAATACCTGGCTCCTTATACAACACCTGTCGGTCCTTCGGGCATTGATAAAAGCTTCATGGTGGCACAGTTAGCTTACCAGTATGGCATCTATGTGATCTATTTCAGCCTTGCCCTAGGAATATTGCTACAGTATCCCGAAAGGTCTACAATTGCGAACATACTGCCCCTGGGCAAACCTAAATCAGTTTCTGGAGGAGTCACCTTATCATTGCACTTTCCGATGCCGATGTCTGCAGACGTGTTAATGTCTTTCCGGGCATGTTCTACAAGCTACAGGCGATAAATGCGTACTACGGTTATCAGCAAGGATTTGCTAAGCGAGTCTCCGCTCTATTCGCCATGTACAAGACAAGACTTCGTGCTCTTGCATGCGTTCGATCTGCAATGGGAAACCTTCAAGAGAGATAATCAATCTCACGACATTGATGACACAGTATGCACTTCCTGGAAGAAAAGCTATCGGCAAGCTGAGCCGTGCCTTTGGGATGAATTTTGTTTCTTGGTTTTTATTTTTACTTTTACAACATTGCGCATGGCTATGATTCGATTGTTCTTAACAATTCGCTGTTCACATGCACAGACAATTGGAGATATCCATCCTATATCTCTAATGATGGGATAATAATGTCAGTAATTTCATAATGCTCTTCTACATACCAGTCAACCAATAGATGCCGTTTTCCTGCAATGACTATCCCACAATGCCATTCGTAATATGAGTATATTAGTTTAAGGTCGAGTAAAGCTTTCTGTTAGACCACTTATGCTTTCTCCACCTGAGTGATGACAGAATATAGGTACGGTTATGGTACATACCTAATAAAGGTCATCCAGTGGTTCAAACATGCTCTCTAAATGGAAAGATGTGGCCTTTGCTATGTCACAAACTGGAAGAGACAATGGAAGTCTCGTGCTTATTGTGTCTGCTGGGTCGGATGAAGTTGGAAAGGGAGCTATACCGCCATGGGTAGAAGAAAGGTCGACACATGTAAAGTCAACTATTAGCCCGGTTACGTGGGTTCATATTTACTCCCAAAAGGTTACCTGAGTAGCTGTTATTTTGAATGAATCGGGAGTTCTCGGTGCCATTGTTCAAATGTCCAACAGGAGACGCCATGTGGTCTTCCTAAACCCGGTCCAACATTATTCCACAATCTCTACCACTTGTCTGGACTCTTTCATTTTTCCAGTCCACTCTGTCCACATAACATATAAGTCCTTCAGTGCACCGAGCAGGGCCTCTGAATGTCTCCTGGAGTTTTGCAAACTATATAAGAGTTTCACAGCAGCAACGAAGGTCTTGGGATTTTGGTAGTTTCGATATCTGTCCTGGGGTTAGCGCGTGGGCCGATTATACTTGCCCCGATGTCAGAGCATTATGGCCGGCTAGCTATCTACCACTCGTACATGGTTATTTTAATATGAATAGGCCCACATGCATTGGATCGTACCTATTATTGACACATCATCAGTAAAGTTCGGAATCTTGGGTGTTTTTGTAGTGTTTTTTACAAACGCCTTTCATTTCTGTTTTGCTATTTGCATTCTAGTGAGCTAGCAATATCTAGCTTCCTTTTCAGACATACCTCGTGGATGCTTATACTCGTTATGCCGCCTCTTCCATCGCAGCGAATATGTTTTTCTTGTCTATCCTTTGTAGCATGGTTCCACTGTTCGGGGATGAAATGTACGAAAGTATTGGACTGGATTGGAAGAATCGAAACACTCTGGAAGTGACTATCGAGGACAGTGTTACACAGACAATCAAGGATAATGAATTATGGTTATACAATTGTAAGCAGCAGCTCCCATACTGAAGCCACGACGTACAATTAACTTGTCCTGACCTAGCAATATCCCAGTATCGTCCAAAGAGTTCAGCACTCCACTCACAAGCTGTGCCTGTTCCCGGTAGCTCCGTTCCTATGGAGACATCCTCATGCTCTGACTGGGTGCTAGCCATCGTAGTGGCTGTGTCAGTAAATATCGAGGAATGAAATTGGTTGGTTGGGAGGTTAGCTTCTGTTGTTTGGATATGTCGCATAAAAGGGGTAGTCGATGCCGGACTACAACCTCTCGAGGAAGGCAGTTGACCAGGCCTCATACTAGTTTCATGGTTTGAAATAGCCGGTGAGACTTCAGACGAGTGGACAACCAACTCCGGACCAGAAAACTCTGGTGTTTGTAGCGCAATTTGCATCCGGTCGCGTACGGTCAAAGCCTTCCATCGCAGCTCCTCAATATGTTTCCAGCGACAATCTTGATTGGTGTCAGGATCGTTTTTCCAGTAGTTGTAGATCTCATCAATCGCCCTCCAAGCGGCACTGGATGGCTCCGGGGGTGGTGCTATACAAAGACTCAGAAGAAAACACGCCAGAGCATCCCATTCGAAATAGGTCTGAGAGAGCCAGAGCCTTTGCTTGCCTCTTTCGTACTGTTGCATGGTGTGCGCATGCTGGAGGATCTCCTCGCAAACCTTTTGGTAGTTTGCCTGAAGGAGCGAGCCAAGATCATGGTCTGATTGTGGCTTGCACAAAGTCGATTTTAGCTTGACGAGAATCAAACGGTTAGATGCGGCCATAACGAAAACAAGAGCGATGTTTTTGTCGCAGTGCGACAAGTACTGGTTCTCAATTCCCTCTTTAAACTGATCGATCGCCTTGCATTTCTCCGAGACGCTGAGGATTGGATATGAACTTTTATGACAGAAGCTGTCAGAGAACACAACTCGTCGCACAAACCGGCTCACTGCGAACCGAACCAGACTGAACAACATCTCTGTCTGCCTGGCTTGGCTGGGTGGCAGCTCGCCCATGTTGGGATCGAGATTGGTGCCGTTGACATTTAATGGTAATGCAGTGGTAAAAGAGGAGTCGAGAATAGTTGGCTCCGAATTGTTGTCCTTGGCTGTGTTCACATCCAGTGTGTAAATCTGCCACCAGAGCCGGCGTCGCATTTCTGTCTCGAATGAAGGCAGGTTCAACGTGCTTCCATCACAGTGCAGACCGATCTCCATGGCTGCCCCAATGGCAATGCCGACTAGCGAGCAGACATTGGGGCCATTTTCGTCGCGTTGCCCGCATATCTAGAGAATGCCATTTTCACCACACCGCTTCATCCGACCTGGACGAACTGTGGAAATAATTACCAGATAAAGAACGAATGTCCGCAGGACACGCAGGTCCAGAGATTTCAGGAAGTCCGCTCGCCGGGGTGAATCCTCCACTCCGGTCCGGTACCTTGGTCGATTAGCAATAGTGAATCTTTAGGTGCAACTTAAAAGTAAGAGCTGAAGGGAGACAAACCGCTTCAGTAGTGTCGCTTTTTCCTCGCTGAATTCTCGACGGCGTTCAGCGGCCGGCATGGCTACCACAGTCGCATAATACACGGCGAACATCAGACACTCCGTGCAGGAATTGGGCCTCAATCAGCTTCGAATGACCCCCACCACAACCCATTGAACAGTGGGAACATGAAAGGTTTTGAGGACTGGATTGAACACATCCAGATAAGTCTGCCAATGAATGGAATTGCAGCAGTGGGCGGATGAAGGGGTTCTACGGGTGGTGCTGGGTCCGAGTGGAAGGGGAAACGCTGCCCAAACTGCCAATCTACGAACCGAGACGAAAGGTTCCGTTCCAGAGACTGCAATTTGCTCTCAATAAGTCGCACACGAGCTAAGAGGTCGTCGTCCATGCGTGGGGGGTCCGGTCTGGACGGCGGGTACATGCACTGGATCTGGGTCCGCACGCAGTAGGGCAGGACAACTCGCGGTTGCATTGATCTTGCGGCAGCGACATTCGAGACAAGACCGTCCTGATGCGATCACTCGTCGTGTCATGGGATCTTAAGGACAGGTGCGGAGGAATCTGGAGGGGTTCCGAAAGATGTCGAGAAGCGTTATAGTGTGTGTGTGTGTGTGTGTGTGTCTCTATTTAACGTCGAGGGTCGGGTCTTTCCATGCCTCCACAGCTCCTTGGGAGCCTCGGAAGCGGAAAAGCCCTGGTCCCGGTGCGGGACATACGACGGACAGATCGGAACTGCCTTTCTTCTAGCTAAACTACCATCTATCATCTAAATACAGGTGGCCCCCCGCGCGGGGGGC
>NW_024467374.1:0-16677 GCF_000600275.1 Aspergillus ruber CBS 135680 | reverse complement strand
AATACCATCCATATATTGGATGTGTACATGGAACAGCAGACTTTCTTCAAAAACATCATTACAGCTCGGTTAAAGGCCATACTTCAATTGATATTGACTTCCTAGAGCAGTTGTTCAATGATTCGATCCTGCCATCTCAGGAAGAGTGCGCTGTTATTGAGCCACTAACATCTCGTCGAAAGTATTGTGGTATGTGGTCTTTTAACTGTTTGGAAACTGCTTGCGTAGTACTTATGAAATACTTAGATTTTGACCATATTCAAGGACCTGGCAGATTAGAACATCTCAAATGTGATGTCACTTTTACTGCACTGGTACCAGTTGATCCTCAAGATTGTCCTTATGTTGTCTTCACATCTCAGGGAATCCATAAACATCCTCCTCCTCCTCCACATAAGCCACCAGAGCTTATTCTAAGAGGGGTTCAGAACATAATTAGGCAGATGAGAAACCCAAGCCTAACTCGAGGTATATGTTAAATGATTCTTAACCACCATTAAACTGGTTACTAACCAGTTAATAGCTCAATTTCTGCGAAGTCCAGAACTAGAGGCTTTTTGTTCTCAGTATAATGCCTCTACACCTGCGGAAATACACACATCTTTTTCAAATCTAGATCGCATCTCTGCTATCATACAGAAACAACGACTGCTGTCATACCCAGCTGGTCAGGGCTACAATGGGGTCTTGTATATATATAATACAAATCCATTTATCAGGGTAAGTGCTTGCGAACCAGTTGTAAACTAGTTACTAACTCATTATAGGAATACATTCAAGAGAAGTATTTTGATAGTGAGGGTATAATGATTCTGTGTGCTTTTAAAGAGCAAATCCAGCTCTTGAGTCAATTATCTTCTTTTGAAGTTGACATGTCATACAAACGAATTCGAGAAAAAGAGATAAATGAAGTTGTATTTGCAACTTATCTTCATGAACATGGAAAAAGTAGGTATCCAATAATCAATTACTAGCTAACTAGTTACTTACTAGTTGTAATAGTCATCACCCTTTTCCGAGTTTTCACAAATCAGGAAACAACTGAGGGCTATTATCTCCTGTTTAAGAGAGTATTCTCTCTTATTCAAAAGGTCACTGGAGATGCTATTAAGTTTAGTTCTATACATTCCACTGGAATATATGGTATTGTTGTGGACATGGATACTAAACAGTATACTGGTAAGTAACTAGGTAACTAGTTACAAAGCATTTGCAAAGTACTCACTAACTGCGTAGGCCTTGGGCGCTTCCTTCAAGAAATTGATCCTCTCCGCCGACCGATACTCTGGCAATTAAAGGGAATAATTATTTTTTGCCGTGTTCATTTTTTTCGAACTATCACTGAAGCAGTGGGGAATAATAATAGAGGGTCAGGAATATGGAATCGAATGGCAGCTCTGATTGACTGCAAGTCTGAAGATGATTATGATCAGTTGTGTGATTTATTGATCAGTAAGTATTCCCCAACTGGTTTCAAACCAGTTAACAACCAGTCACTAACTGCCTTAGTTCATGAAGAGCCAAAGGTACAGGCTTGGGCAGAGCATAAGAGGCAACCAATTATTAAAGCTGGCCTTAATAAAAGCTGCTCTAATATTCCTGCCTCTATCTATGATTCAATTCGGAATCATACTAATTCAGCTGAACAATCTCATCACAAGGCTAATGCAGCAGGAAAGCGATTGACATTAGTAGCAGCAATCCAAAAGTAAGTAGTTGAGAACTAGTTTACAACCAGTTGAAGACTACATCTTGAGTGGTTGCTAATGATTTCTAGTTCTGCAAAACTTGATAAACATGATGTTCTTCAATATATAAATCGGACTCGCTTTGGGATTCACCATTCATATCGAACAGCAAATATGGAAGTTAATTATTTACGACACATGGCACGGGAAGGTAATATATATATATATCCACCATTTATGATGGCAATCTTTGCTAATGACTTGGAAATTGCCTAGAATCTCAAAAGCGTCGTCGCTCATCCTCAGCTCATTTATCAATGGACTCTCAACAAGAACCACAACCTCAAAGATTTCGATCCCAATCACGGGTTTCAGGGTACGCATTTTCTAATCAATCGATAACCAGTTACTAACCAGTTACAAACTAGTTCTGCCTCATCCACTTCACAAAGCCTTCGTCGGATCTCCTCGCAGAATATATTGAATATTGAGCAACAACGGCAAGCTTTAGAGCTCCGTGAGTTTGAGCTTCAATTGAAGGATAAAGAGGAAGAAATACGAGAGAAACAGCTCCAAAACCAGGCAAAACAACTTCTAAATGAAGAAAAAGAGTTGGAACTTATGGAACGGCGAGCAAAACTACAGCAAATAGATAATGATATCTAATGGTCAGGAATCTGTAAAACTCAGATGCCGGGTAATTAAAACATGGTATTGTAAGTGCCGGAAGCCGCTAAATGAGTCATGTGACTTACTAGCGCGGCACCGCACCTCTAGAACGATGCCACCCGACCTGTAACCTGCAAAAGGTCGAATATTTTCTGTTCAATGATCCAGGGATCATCATCATTGAGGTACAGTGGAAGATCCATGGTGAGATACTAAATCTCTGTGAAAGTCTATGGATGAAAAAGACCCTAAATTTTTTAAAAATGTATAACGTTAACTAGTTAACTATTTATGTATAGTTAGGCAAGGTTGATTTTGCGAGCGGGGTTTCTCTTCAGCCCGTTCGCCGTTGTTTCGGGGCAGCGGTGATCATGCTCTCACTACGCCATCTACATAAGGGAGCCAAAATCACGTCTTTTTCAATCCTCAAGGATCTAAGGCTGTTTTGCATCCCAGGTAGTCTGTCGCAAATGCATGCTTAGGCTGCTTCCAGGGGGTCTATAACAGTCTCATTGACCCTCTCACTCTCTCATTAAACAACATTAAACGGTGAATTCGAGTTCGATCTAACTAAACTAACACTCTACTAGTTACTAGTACTCTCACTATGGTACTGTTCAAGAACAGTCTCGTTGTGCTCGCTCTTGCGGTCACATCTGCTCTAGCCTACCCACTGGTTGAGTGAGAAGCAGTATGCTCTGTACATTTCCTATGCCACATTTGCCAGTTACCTGACCTTTTTCCATTTAGACCTGGAAGTGCAAGAGTAGCGGAAAAATCCTTAGCTACAAACAAGCCAGTGCAGAGAGCAATCTTCACTCTGCACCTCTCTCCGACGGCCGTATCGGCAGCAGTTACCCCTACTGGTTCACAAATGGCTACGACAAAAAGGGCGACGGTTCACTGAAAAAAGACATTAAGAAACCCCTAATCAAGTTCGGCAACGTGGAGTGTGACAAGTTCCCGGCACACCACCCGGCCAAGGGGGGGGGGGGGCCAACCACAATCTCAACCCCAAGAACTAGCCTATATGAGCGCCAAAGGAGCCGCCCAGCCGGCTGATACCCAGTTGGAAAACACACTCACTCGCCGCTCGGAACCACAGATAATCGAGATGAAATCATTCGTACACTTCGTAATGAAGTTGATACTTTCCGCTAGGCTAGACAGCCTAAGCGTACATCGTCCGGAGGTGATAGTTAACTCATTGAGCGACTATCGGAACTGTTTGAACGATCAGATAATCGATTAGCGATTGAGCATGAAGAAAAGAGAATTCAACTAGAAGAGCAACGAATTCAACGAGAAAAGCAGGAAATCCGAGACGAAGAATGGAAACTCCATGCTTGCAAAAACTCACTGGCGAGATACCCGACGCCTGCAGGGCCGGGAAAACTACTCTGAATAGAGAAAGAACCTTCTGTTTGATGCTGACTATAGATGCCCGAAATATCTTACTTCGCCCCAACGACATCCCTAAAGACATTTCACTGCAGTTAGCTCGCTATACCACGCCCAAGCGGCTACTGCATACCCGGATTTTAGACCGTTTGACCCTTGACATCCTTCAACAAGCCCATACGGACCATACCCAACACCCGAGCGAGATCCTATCGCATTTAGATACCGTTTATGGCGTCTCTCTCGCGGAAGAACGCCTACTTCTCGTTAAAATGCTCATGAATTTGAGACCGAACGGCAATGCTGTCGCGATGATGAGACAATGGCAGCGTTTAACCACTGAGATAGAGCGGAAAAAGTATTATTTCTCAGAGCCGTGTCATGACATAGGCATCATCTTTCTGGGTGACTTTCAACGCTCATTCATTTGTACTCAGTTAGATAGTCTCTTTCCCAGCTCCAAACGCGGTCGCTTTCATGAGATAGACATGGATGATATATCGATCAAATTGAGAGCCGTACACCACCTCCACCACACACCTACCGTCAGCTCTCATACACCATCTATCGACAGGATATTGGAACCCCATTCATCCCACTTCTGGTCTAGCTAATCGTGGACCACACAAGGGGGAACTATTCCAATAAACCTCTCCGGCACTACCACTTCTGGCAGATCATCACCCGCCAGGCAATCATCTCTGTGTTCTCACTGCAAGCGAGGCTATCATTCACTGGATGACTGTTGGACCCTTCATCCGGAGAAACGACAACCGAGACCCAAGTCACCCAACAACCTTAATTCAACATGCTGCAACTCGAATCAGACTACGAAGGAAACCAGATGGCTTTGCCAACCTAGTTCGATCAACCACCAGCACGCGCGATTAGGTATTAGACACTAGAGCTACCTAGACAATCTCTGATTACCGATCAGCGTTTGCCAATTACATGCCGTTGACCGTCCAAACCACAGTCGGAATACTTTGTGTTCGCTGCTGTCAGGTAGAAGGTATTGGGACTATTCATCTACCAATAGGAGAGCATATGGTAGGGCTGAAAAACGTCCGATATGTGCCCGCTTTGAGTACTCGCCTGCTATCATTCAATCAGCTAGAAAATCAAGGATTCCTCATTCAACTCACCAATGATAAACCATATATATTCCGAATTACCAGCCCTGACGTCGCTACATTCTTTATTTCCTGAACGGTAGAGGATGGCATGTTTAACCATTTAGAGGAAGAGGGGAGTGTAGCGTACGCAGTAAATGACGCCAAAGAATCAGCCGAGAATACATCATGTAATTTGACACCAAAGAGGCCCCCACCAGCGCCTATTGAGCATTGGCATCATCGCCTATCACATATGAATCAGCATGACCTCCAGTATCTCCACCGGATCGGTCGAATCAATATTCAGGGCAAGAAGCTTCTGCCCACCTGCGATTTCTGCCGCCAGGCAAAGAACACCCGAAAAATAGGCAACGGATCTACTCCTCGTGCAACCTAACCTGGTCGACGTCTTCATGTTGATATATTTGGCGGCGGACTAAATGGCTTCGTTGAGGAAGGCTCCGCCTTTCTCTCTCCTTCTTCATGCTAGAACTCCGATAGAAGTCTACCATACCTAGCTGTACAATTATGAATGCATACCACCAGCTCCTGCGTTCACGTACTTCAATGCTCGCGCGAAAGGCACGAAATCATTCTCTTCCAGAGCGACCATCTCAACACTCCGAGTAACACGCTCTAGCAGCTCCATATCTTCAGCCATCGTACCAGGCGTTGGAGAATCAATGACACTGGTAGCCAAGTAGGCATACGCTACGTAAGCCCGATGGGTACCAAGAATAGAGGACAGAGCCTCCGGCTTGGGTAGGTTAGCCCCATGCAGCATGTAATGGATGAGGCCGAGAATTTGACGCGATGCCTTCCTTGCCAGGTCCGTCTGGGGAATGTTTGCATCCAACGATAAAGACTTCGGCGAATCAGAGCCGAGAGTTACTTTACGGAGCATGAAAATAATGCAGGTGTATCCCGTGAGGGCAAGGTCAGTAAGTATCCACGTGTAGACTTCGTCGTGTCTGAAACTTCGGATCCAATCTTCCTAAACTAATGTCAGCCGGTACGTACGGAAGGATCGAAAGAAAGGATTGTAAGGTAGGACAGACAATTCCCCATTCCTCCATCAAATCTTCAATTTCCTGGCAAAGGGGTTCGATCGCTTCCAACGCTACCGAACCGGTTTCTAGTTTATCAAACATCTGAAAGAACGCGATGAGAACAAAGGTCAGTCGGCTGCTCACTATAAATTTCATTGTAGGAACCGCTGCTTCCTTGTCTGGAAAAGTGTCAAGTGTAAGCCAAGGTAGATTCACTCGCCAGCCAGCGAGATCTAAAGAGAATGCGGCAGGTTTGTTGTAAATAAGGCGATAGAACAGATCCATCTGGATCAACTCCCACATGCCTTTGCGGTCGTCATCTGGATTAGCGGAGCCGACTGTCAAGAGATTATGCTTGTCATCTAAGCTGTGCATCTGCAAGCCTTGCGCATATTCACATGCCAATTTATGCATTTCCCAACTCAAATCAAAATCAAAGCATTCGGCTGAAGTCCGTGTCTGTGCAGGTACTCAGTTAGATGCTCCCTTAACCTTCCTCTAGAAATGCCAAAGGATTCTCATCATACCATGTAGATAGCAGCAATAAAATCCGTCACAGTTCCGGTCGCCTCCCTTTGCCAAATGTGTATTGTACGTAGGCAGCATATATACAACTGTCTGGCGTATTTTTTGTCAGGGCTACCGTAAGATCTCTTCCCAGGGAGAAAACAGCCGTGGTAAAGGATGGCGTAGTAAACAAGGAGCATGCAGGCATCCAGTTTGATATGTCGCATGTGGAGCAAGTCCGGGATCATTTCAATGAGCTTTCTATCCACCAGGCTTAAGAATAACTCGGCGGGCATGTAGGTAAAGTAATCTGACTCTGCAGTGAGCCACAAGTCACAGATATTCCAGCATGGCCCCGTGTGTATCATGCATCTGGACTCAATATTGTCACTCACTGTGTATCCATGTTCTCGCCAGTCCTGGTGGGATCGAAATCCCTTCCGTTACGAAGACGTCCATGTTCGTATTATGAAATCCCTTGAGTTCCTGAATTCGGGCAACAGCTTCGCTTAGAATAGAACCCACGTCGAGATTCCCAGGGGCCACAAGTATTGGGCTGGCCGAATTCGGTTGCAGACTGGGCAAGCTTGGGTTATCACTACTCATTGGTACAGGGTCCGCGATACACGAGGATCCGACCGTAGAAGGAACCCATGTTTCGCAGGCCTTTGAACTCAAAGAAGGCCCAGATGCTTCGGTGGTAGGTGTCGCTGCCACCTCGCGGGCTCGTCGTGAGGGGGAAGAACTCGCGGGAAAACTATTTGCAGTTAATTGTTCCTCGACACGTTGTAACCGTTCAAGGACCATATCCAGGGCCCCATTGCCGGCCCTAGCAGCCATTATAGATCATAATAGATTAGCATGAGTCTAAACAGGGTCTAGCTAGGCGCGGTAAGATCATACGGAGGATCGACAAACGCTTCGTTGCGTCGTCTTCTGCTTTGTCTCTGGGGGTAATGGCAAACAATATTATTGCTTTTACATTGCTGGCAGACTGGTGCTGAACGGCTGCATCGGATCTAGTTTACAATTAATGACCATAGTCCGCGACATCGCCTAATTTATCAGAGAAACGCGTACCTTCTTCTGCCGACAACTTGTGCACTTGAAACGACATGGTCATAGTCAGCAGCCATTCAAACACCCTAGTGTATACCGCTACAGTCCAGGTGTCGTGGCCCCCGAGGGCAAAGATGGAGAAACAGGAAGGGCTGCTTACAGCAAGGCCGTTTACTATCATGATGAGTCGTAACGGAGCTTGGGGCGTTTCGAAACTCCGGGGTGCCGCACAAAAAAATATCTGCGACCAGTGCCAACCCCAACAGAAAGGTGAAATAGAAGGATTGACGAGAAAGCAAAATGACGGCGGAGGATTGTATATTACAAGTAACATGCCAAGGGATGTCCCGCACAAGGAGGCTAAGAGTCCAAACATCTACAAAAGCAACAACAGACGACTAGATTCTATAGGTCGACCTGGCTTGACGTGTTTTAAGACCTTTATTCCCAGAAAAACCTAGGTTTCGCAGAGGTAAATCCTTATCTTTGCCAAAAGCAGGACGACATTCAGTTTTTAGGGATTCTGCCAAGTACTAAGAATGAATGCAGAAGTCTAGGCCACAATCCAACGCCTGTCTCGTTCCATCCTCTTCGGCATCTTTCGGAGGCTCGCTATGTCCGAACGAGCGGCCCAAGGGTGTTATGAATCGCTCCAGAAGGGTTAAAATGAACAAATGTTACCATCATTGGTTTTGTATTGTAGTTGCGCGGAGGTTGCCTTCGAGCTGAACCTCTGTACAGGAACTCAAGTCAACTGTAGAGCTAGCTACCAGTGACCCGTCGTCCATTCCCGGTCCATAGCATCCAAGCTGTAGGTCGGATAATAGTTGTCTTCTTCCAACAAATTGATTTGCTGTAAGCTACAGGGTCTACCATTATCTAGGACGATGCCGTTGAATACCCACGGCAAATAGGAGACTTGTATATCACCTCTGATGCCGGAGCTTCGCACTCTCCGAACGCCCTTGCAGGGCGGAAAGTCCGTGATTCCGGAAGTGCGAACAATGACCTGCGCATTGCAGGGTCTCCCTGAAAAAAATTATCTGTTGTAGGCCGACACATGTCTATAAAAGAAGCCAGAAAATCCAGTGGGGCCTGCACCTCCCTCCTTAATACCATCGCCTCCAGTTCACGATTCAAGCGCCGATTTTTAAAAGCCCTGCTCTTCCTACACTGTGGGATTGCGGAAGCGGCGTCTTGTGTTATTATAATTTGCCTTGTTAGGGTTTTTTTTTTCCCTTTTCTTTTGTGGCTACCAGTCATCAACCGCTCACATCTCCCTTGGCTGGCCATATCATTCACAGCCACCAGAATGCGGCCCCCAACTGTACCCGGTCAGGAACTTGTACACGGTGTTTCCCGCCTACCTGAAAACCATTCCTATATGGAGAGCACCGACGGTGAATCCAAAGTCGTAGGGCAAGTGGATGATCAAATCAATGAACTTGCCCGACGTGTCACCTCAATGTCGGTTGCAGGGGGCGGACACATCCTACCTAAGCCTACGGACGACGTGCTCGACCCCAATAGCCGCGACTTTGATACCAAGAAGTGGTTGAGGACCTTCTATAATAATCAAACGGCAGCACTCAACGGAAGGCCACCCAACTCAGCAGGCCTCGCTTTCAAAGACCTCAACGTCTTCGGCCAAAAGGCCGTAGCGGAACACCAAAAGACCGTTGAAGACTTCGTATACGGCCCCTTGGATATCATCCGCCGTCTTTTCGGGTCGACGAAGCGACAACGCGTGGATATTTTGCAAAATCTAGAAGGTGTCATGGAGAGTGGTGAGATGCTCTGCGTCCTGGGTCCTCCAGGATCTGGGTGTTCTACTCTTCTGAAGACTATTGCCGGTGAAACGTACGGCTTCCAGGTCGCCGATAGCAGTACATTGAACTATCAAGGCCTCGGGAAAACAGACATCGAAAAGGCCTTTAAGGGGGAAGCTATCTATACCGCTGAAGTTGACTACCACTTCCCCAAACTCACCGTTGGTGAGACGCTTTATTTTGCTGCTCGAGCTCGATGCCCGCAAAAATTGGCGGACTATAAACACGAATATGCAGAACACCTCCATGACGTGGTCATGGCAATGCTGGGTATTTCGCACACCAAGAATACTCTTGTTGGAGACGACTTCATCCGGGGCGTCAGTGGTGGTGAGCGCAAGCGTGTGAGCATTGCGGAAGCTATCCTTAGCTATTCACCGTGGCAATGCTGGGATAATAGTACCCGAGGTCTGGATTCGGCCAACGCGGTCTCGTTTTGTCGCACACTACGGCTTCAGTCGGAGACCTTTGGCAGCAGTGTATGTGTAGCCATCTATCAAGCTCCACAGGAGGCGTATGATGTGAGTCAAACCGGAACAGACACTTTTATATCGTGTCGGTGCTAAATAGTGCTGACTTCTAATTCTAGCTATTTGACAAAGTCATTGTCCTTTACCAAGGTCGACAGATTTTCTTCGGCAAGACTTCAGAAGCCAAGGCATATTTTGAAGGCTTAGGTTTTGAGTGCCCAGCGCAGCAGACCACGCCTGATTTTTTGACCTCTATGACAAGCCCTTCTGAGAGAATTGTTAAGGCTGACTGGGAAGGCAAAACACCTCCTCGCAGCCCAGAGGAATTCGCACGTGCATGGCGCGAAAGCCAACACCGTCAATCCCTCATTAACGAGATTAAATCATTCGAGACACGATTTCCCATCAACGGGAGTCAATCCGAGCAATTCCATGTTTCAAGGACAGCACAGAAATCCAAGTCACTGCGCGCTACCTCTCCATTCACGCTTTCTTTGGCCGGCCAGTTTCTCTTGAATCTCTGGAGGAGCTACAGACTCTTGATCGCCGATCCTTGGTTTTGGATAACCTTACTCCTGGCTAATTTCTTCGAATCTCTTGTCGTTGCCAGTATCTTTTACAACATGCCCCTAGACAGCTCCAGCATCTTTCGTCGAAACCTTCTGATCTTCTATACCCTCATGATCAATGTCTGGACTGCAGCCCTAGAGGTCCTAACTCTCTACTCCAAGAGAAAGATCGTCGAAAAACACGCTCGGTACGCACTTTACCATCCCAGTATGGAATCTTTGGCATCTATTGCGATGGATATCCCGTTTAAACTCGTCAACGCGCTTTTTATCAACGTTACTCTCTATTTTATGTGCAATCTTCGTCGTGAGCTTGGACCCTTCTTCTTCTTCTACCTGCTTGCTTTTACCGTCACAATTACTATGTCTATGTTCTTCCGGTTCCTTGCTTCAGTTACGAAAACCGTCTCCCAAGCTCTCGCACCATGTGCGATCGTCATCCTCGCTCTTATGTTATACGGCGGCTTCATCATTCCCCAAGCCTACCTGGATGACTGGATTGGCTGGCTACGGTGGATAAACCCTTTGTTTTACGTGCAGGAGAGCCTTTCACTCAGTGAGTTTGTTGGGCGTAGGTTTCCCTGCGTAGAATTTGTGCCCAGTGGCCCCGGCTACTCGGCAGATTCGATTCCACCTTTGGGCCAGGTTTGTTCCGTTGAGGGGTCTAATGCCGGCGAGGGTTTCGTTGACGGCAGCGCACATCTGCGCGTGGTGTACGGATTTGCCAACGGTCACCGTTGGCGAAACTTCGGCATTCTCATTGGTCTCACCATCTTTTTCCTTGTGGTCCACTTGATAGCGGTGGAATTGATCTCACCGGAGCGCTCGAAGGGTGAGATTCTCGTCTTCCCCCGCCAGGTGCTCAAGAAATATTACAAGGGCAACGATGATGAGGAGAAGATACGTTCTGTGCCGGGAGCCAAGTCCCAAGAGCGACACATTCAAAAGAATGAGGTTCAGGGCATCGAGAAACAAACGTCGATATTCAATTGGCAAGACGTTTGCTACACCATTCAGATAAAAAAAGAGACTCGGAAAATTCTGGATCATGTGGATGGGTGGGTGAAACCAGGCACGTTGACGGCATTAATGGTAAGCTTTTTCCCCTTGGAGTTGAGTTGATTACCCTAACATCTTTAGGGAGTCTCGGGGGCTGGAAAGACGACACTTCTGGACGTCTTGGCTAGTCGCGTAACAATGGGCGTCATTTCAGGACGAATGCTGGTTGATGGCCAGTCTCGAGACTCTTCTTTTCAACGCAAGACCGGATACGTTACTCAGCAAGATTTGAATCTTCACACATCAACAGTGCGGGAAGCCCTACAATTCAGCGCGCTGCTGCGGCAGCCAGCTCGGTATAGCCGCCAGGAGAAGCTCGATTACGTGAACGACGTGATCAGGTTGGTCAACCTCGATGACTGTGCAGATGCTGTTGTCGGATGTACAGGCGAGGGTTTGAATGTCGAACAAAGGAAACGCTTAACTATAGGTGTTGAGTTGGCAGCGCGTCCAGAACTCTTGCTATTCCTCGATGAACCAACTTCTGGTCTCGATAGCCAGACATCCTGGGCCATCTGCGACCTGATGGAGAAGTTGACGAGGAATGGCCAAGCAATTCTCTGTACGATCCACCAGCCATCAGCGGCACTTTTTCAGCGATTCGACCGCTTGCTTCTGCTGGCAAAGGGTGGACGCACGGTGTACTTTGGGGAGGTGGGTAACGAGTCATCAACACTCATTGACTACTTCGTCCGTAACGGAGCTCCGCATTTCAGGCCCGGGACGAACCCGGCGGAATACATGCTCGAGGTCGTTGGAGCCACTTCAAAGCATGGGAGCAACATCGACTGGCCGACTGTTTGGCGCGCAAGTCCCGAATATCAGGATGTACGTCGCGAGCTTGACCAGCTGTCTCGTCAGGGCGAAGGCGGGTCTGCGGATCCCGATCCTGCAGCCTTGGTAGAATTTGCTGCGAGCTTTCTTACTCAGCTAGCCCTGGTTACGAAGCGTGTCTTTCAGCAATACTGGAGAACCCCAAGTTATATCTTCTCCAAGACTGTTCTGAGCGCTGGCTCGGTACGTACCACTCCTCTCCCCGCAGAATGTCTCACGACTCACAATCTGCACAGGCCTTGTTCATCGGGCTGTCACAGGTCAATGGAGAAGTCACACAGCGTGGTCTATTCAATCAGATGTTAGCGGCATACATCTTCCTTTTTATTTTCAGTCAGGTCGTCGAACAAATCCTGCCTATGTTCGTCTCTCAGCGCACCCTTTACGAGGCCCGGGAGAGACCCGCTAAAGCTTACTCGTGGGTCGCCTTTCTTGCTGGAAATATCATCGTTGAGTTGGCGTGGAACTCGGTGAGACTCAACCCCTAGGGCACCTTGCTATGATTACGCTGACTATGGTGCTAGCTTATGGCGATTTGCTCTTTCCTTTTCTATTACTTTCCTATGGGTCTCTATCGTAATGCAGAGTGGACGGATGCTGTCCATTCGCGTGGCATCACTACTTGTCTACACCTCTGGATATTCTTCGCTTTCACCAGTACATTTGCTAACATGCTCATTGCTGGCATTGAGACGGAGCAAGTCGCCGGTGGATTCCTGAATTTCTTCTTCAACATCATGTTCGCTTTTGCGGGGTATGTACCACTCAGGCTGATCCATTCTTCGTTCGGAATGTCCTAACAGTGTCATGTCAGTGTTCTTGCCAGACCTGATGAACTTCCAGGGTTCTGGATATTTATGTATCGCGTCAACCCTTTCACCTACGTAATGGAAAGCTTCGTCGGCACATCTCTCGCCAATGCCCCTGTTACCTGCAAGGCCAGCGAATTCGTCCAATTTGAGGCACCAAGCGGAATGACTTGTGGAGAGTACGTCGAACAATACATCGCGGAGAATGGAGGGTATCTTCTCAACAACAGCACCAGCAGCTGCAGTTTCTGTGGCATGGCCAACACCAACTCCTTTCTGTCTGATATGGACTTCAACTTCGACAATAGGTGGCGCGATTTCGGGTTTATGTGGGTATTCTGCATCTTCAACGTCGCTTCTGCAGTTGGTCTGTACTGGCTCATGCGTGTTCCCAAGCGAAAGGCCCGGGAGTGAAAGCAGCCGAGCAGGCAAACAAACCATCTCTACCGGATGTCCGTAAGTTAGTTAGTTATCCGGTTTGTTTAGTAAGACGGAAGTCCCGCAAGAGGGTCCGTCGGGGAATTTATACAGTACACAGGTCACGGGTCACTTCAGAGAAGCCTTGCGCAAGCTGGGCCTACAGGCAGGTTACAGGTCGAGTGGCACCGTTTCTGGGGTGAGACGCCGCGCTTGACCTCGCCAGGCCCATGGACCACCGATCGTGAGCATGCCCATACCCGTCCGTGGGCGGGCTTTGGGCATCTCTTCACGGCCCGTGGGTTGGCCTGTGGGTTAGACCTAGCTCCTTTCTTTGCTTGCTCATCTGTCTGCTCGTTCCTGCAATGCCGGCATGAACAGGGATTCAACAAACGTGCACCTGTCTGGGTGGAATTGCCAGGGACCGCGTGGGCCGGCTGGGCCAGGCATTTGCAGCTTCTTGGAAGGCCAGGGTGGTGTGCTGGCTGGAGGCTCTGCGGAGTTCCTGTAGCTGGCGTGCCACTTCCTGGTAATCAAGGAAGACGTATGGGTGCTGTGTGAAAGGGGCCTGGATGCTGTTCGAGGCGACCTTTAGCCCTTCAAACGCCGCGGTGGCCTCCGCATCAAAGACTTCATGCTTAGGAAGGCAGAGATGGCCGCGGACAAATTCTTGCTTCTCTGCGCTCCAATATCCAGACCATCCAGCGCCACCCGTCGGTTTCGAGCCTGATGATGTTTCAGCGGCGATGGCTGGATCCCGCACACGAATTTGTTTCGGTGCTGCCCCCGGAGAACGCTCCGATCCCAGGCCTCCCGGTTCACGCCGGCTCTCGCTATCCCACCATCTTGCTCGAGCTTCGTTGCATCAGAAAATAAGAGAAATACAGATAAAATGTTTTAAAACAAGAATATAACGATGTCGCCATCCTTCCCGATGCCATCTGATCCTAACATACGTTATTGATGAAATGAAGTATTCCACGAACAATGAGGGCAGCATCAAGGCTATCAAATATCAACTAAATACAAATGTGCAAGAAATGAATGACCAGATAGCAATTAAATCATGCTAACAATATTTGTATCAACACCGTGCATGCTGTCAGGGAACCTGCAGCCATAACCTGAGCAATTCTCCCGCGGGCAGCGGTGCCCGCAGGTGCAATTCACTTCCCTACAAAAGAGGCCATTCGGGCAAATAGATAGTCTCGCAATATGTGTCAGATCAGTTAGCTCGCGAGGACTGAGTGATGGGCCATGTTTGTGCGTACAGTCATCACCATAAGTGCATGACCCAACGAGATGAAACCGGTTGCATAATTTTCTGCCTTTCAGCTCGTCGACGTTGTCCCTGGAAGAGTATCGCACGTGACGGTCAACCCGCTGGCCTCTGGCGTTTACACATATTGATAAACCTGGTTTTGTCGGTCCCATTGCAGCAGGAACTACCGTTGGTGATGGTTGTAGTAGAGGCGCTGCTTTGGCTGCTGATGCATAGTTTGGGGTGGGTGTTCTTGGAGGTGTGATGACTGTATTTGTGGAACAGGGAGACACTTTCCTGGCTGTCCTCAGTTTGGCCGACATGAATACTTCTTCAAATGAAGTAGATACAAAACTCTCCGCTAATTCCTTCATCTCACTGGCAAATGGTGGTCCCCTAACCAGTGAGATCCGTTCCGACCCTCGGTGTGGACCGAGAACACGAGCGTAACCATTGTCAGCCGAAGCACAGAAGATGATCCGTTGGCAGTGAACGTTCAAAATATCCTGCTCGAAATGCGCTGAAAACGTAAGGGTTAGCCCCGTGAACATCCACCACTCGAGGCATATCTGACGATAGATAAAAGAAAAAAAGCCATGCTACCAGGATCTCACCTCGTAATTTGAAATCTGTGCATTCTTTTCCTTTTCCTGCATCCGTAAAGTCGCACATTGCGTCCTCCTTATTGAAACCTTGAATGAACGACGTCAAGGTCTCATCGGCACGAAGCACGTTTGCGTCACGATAAGCCTTCGCCAGGCCTTCCACGTTGGCATACACAAGGATCCTACACCGGGTAGTTGGGCTTGCTTTGAGATCAATCTTTTGAATATGGGCTTCAACAGCTTGGATGAGAAGCCGCGCAGCCTCGTGGCCACCATTGTGGCCACCTTGTATGAATTTCTCAGGAAACTGGACAGGCGGAATTAGTAAAGCATGCCTGGCATAGGTTTATCATTTTGGAGTGACCTACGTTCATGCCATCTCCATCAACTAACACAGTAACGAAGCTCAATTTAGCCTGGGCCCATTAGTATAGGCAGGATCACCCTGAGTTGGTCAAGATCACAAGTGAACAACCCACCTGGTCATGGCACATATTGTCAATATCATTTTCGTACTTCTTGTTCTCTGCCTTGAATGACGCAATAAGTCTCTTTTTATCGTCGATATCATCTCTCTGTTTTCGCATTTCGCAGTAAAGGGTTTCAATGTGAGAAAAAAGGTCCTTTACAGCAAACATGTCAGTCAAAAGCCAGATACTTAGGAATGTCGGTGTAGTCACTGGACCTCGACAATCTTGTCCTTGCTATCTTCGATAGCACATGCCTGGTCATACCGCCTCTTCATATTCTCAATGTCGTACACCATCGTTGCGTCTCAACGAGCAATTTGAAGCATACGCAATAATCAAGAGTACATAGACCTTTCAAATTAGAACAAGCAAAAAAAGAGGGAGAGACGGATGGACTGGCGCCGCTTTAAAGGAAACAGGCACGACACTTCCTGCTGGCAGCGTATGCGAAGTAGTCTAATCAGCCTCGCCTGCTTTTCTCATTTGCATGGATCATTCGCTGTGCCGCAAAATGCATAGACTTAATGGTATCCAACGAATATCTTGTAGCGTATGCGCCTTGACTTGGCAAGGATCGAAAGCGATAAAATGGTAGGCTGTCCAGCTCTGTTTCTTGCCAATCAGCACGCTTTCAGCGTCTAGGACTACGAGGGCCCAATGTCCCATAACTAAACCAAAATTAGTTTTGGTGGCGCAGGCTACATATTTAGGATCGACAGACAACCTACTCGGCGCTTCGAAGTCAGCATGGCCAATCGTACGACTTGGATGTGGTCACCACATCCAAGTCCGCAAATTGCGGATGTTGGATACCCAACAAATATCCGCGCTAGCACGCGCTAGCACGCACTAGCATAAGATTCGCT